>NW_026734290.1:1200000-1500000 GCF_949786415.1 Peromyscus eremicus
TATGAATACCCAAACAGGAGCCAAATAATCCAACAATTGCTATGCCAATTTGCATGAGAAAAAACCCAGGAGGTCACAGTCCTACATAACAATCTAGCAGAAACACAAGGATGTTGGACATGGGAGAAATTGTCTTTCCAATGCAATAGGAAAATATGTTACCTGATATAGTTCTTTTTTTTTAGATTGCATTACACTATATTAAAATCCTCTTTCTATGTGTGAACAATACCACATATATCACTTTGTTTACATATTCAGGGCTTCTTTTATCAGTAATTTTTTAAATAAAATCTAAATCATTTATAAGCATATACATTTCTAATATCATAAATATTATCTTCTCAGTTATCTGTTCTAGCTGCCTTTCCTTTCTCCTTCCTTGATTCTTCTTTCCTACCTACTTTCCCTCATCCACTTTTCATCCATTATCTGTTATAATTACTCACTATACTCATATTCAATTTATTTTCCTTTTCATATTTTTCTTTCTTTTTACTTTATTTCCTCCTTCCTTCCTTTATTCTTTCATTTTTCCTTCCCTCTTTTTTTCCTTTCTTTCATTTTTCTTCTATGAAATGTTCTTCTTTACAAGAGCTGATGATTTAGTTCACAGACTAACCTCATGTCAGGAAAAATTACTACAAGTAAACCTCGTACACATTATTAATAGAAGATGGTGGAAAAATTGTAGCTTGCTTTGCTTGCTGGCATCTGGTTTTGCTAGTGGATTTGGAGTATCAATAAGCAGAAGACAGTGTCTTTTCTCTGGGTGAACATTATTAATAGATATCTATGCTATAATGGAATGTTGTTTCAAACCAGTGAAATTAGAATAGCTTCCTTTGTCCACTTGTCCTTGCCTTTGTGGCTTACCAGCAAAGATGCACCTTGAAAGGATTGATTCTTTTTAACTTTGACGGCATTATACACCAACATGCTAAAAATCCCATACAGGTCTTACAGGGTCAAAATTTAAAAAGTCTTCAATCCATGCTCTTCCATACATAGAGATACTGTCTATTTAATATATTTTATGATCACAGGTGCAATAATGAGGAGCACAAGGCCTACTTATAATCTAAGGTTCGTTTGAACTCAGAGAGCCCATGAATTGGGAAAGAAGATAACATTCTGTATACTATAGAAATATTTATTCTTGTGAGAGAACAGGTAAGACTGTTGGCTCAAAAGGTTAAAATCAGATTCTCAGAGATTTGAATTATATAACCAGCTGCTTTTTGTACCTTACAGCTTGCCCTCATGAATAAAGAAGATTTGTCTGCAACAAAAGGGATTCCTAGACCTAGTTTAGTAAAGAGTGAGGATCTCATGTCTCCAGTCATGATGTAAAGCAAAGGATAACCAGACTACAACCCACAGCTCCAGAGAAGCTATCTAAGAAGAAGGACCCTAAGAGAGACACATAGATAGTCCTGCAAAGAAGAAATAGATGAGATCTACATGAGCAAACTGGTATTAATGGGGTAATGGAGGGCAAGGAATGGGGAATGAGAACACAGGGGAACGGGATCGTCAAGCTGGAAAGGGACAGAGTGGGAGAGCAAGGAAAAAGATACTATGATAAATGAAGACATTATGGGAATATGGAGAAACAGGGTGCTAGGAAAGTTCTCAAGAACCCACAAGGATGATCTCACCTTAGAGTACTGGCAATAGTCGAGAAAGTGCCTGAGCTGGCCTACTCAGGGACTGGATGGTTAAATACACTAACAATCATCATGGAACCTTCTTCCAGTGACTCATGGAAGCAGATCAACAGATCCACAACCAGGTGCCAGGCCAATTTCCAGGTGTCCTATTGATGAGAGAGACAAGGAATTCTATGAATGTGATGGAAAAAAGTACAGAGACAACTAGCCAAAGTAGTGTAAATGTATTAATTGTGGTCCAATAGCTGAGGAGACCCCATGGTACTGGACTAGGCCCTCTTGATAGGTGAGACGGTTGTTTAGCTTGAATTGTTTAGGGGGCACCCAGGCAGTGGGATCAGAACCTGTCCCTAGTGCATTAACCAGCTTTTTAGAGCCTAGTTCCTATGGTGACACACTTTGAGAAGCCATGGTGCAGGGAGGAGGGGCTTGGACCTGCTTCAACTGAATATACTAGGCTCTGCTGACTCCCCATGGGAAACCTTGCCTTGAAGGAGGAAGGAATGGGGTTGGGTTGGTTTGAAGGCTGGGAGGTGGGAGAAGGGAGGACAGAGAAATCTGTGGTTGGTATGTAAAATGAATAGAAAATCTCTCTATAATATAAAAAAGAAAACTAAAAAAATCTTAGTGCCATTACATTATCTGGCATCTCTGGAAAATTCCCTTACACGGCAATACTTCAATATGATGTGCCAAATGAATAACTGATGGAGAAAGGAAGATACTCAGAACTTCAAATACATATATATATATATATATATATATATATATATATATATATAATGAAGCTATGATATAAGATAAACAACTGATTGCTGATTATCCTACTTTATTACATTTCTACCACACACATGAAAATATCTCTTTGAATACACACATAAAGTATTTAATGTTTCTGCTGTGGGATGTTCTGTATGGCAAATGTGTTGCTGATTAGTCAATAAATAAAACACTGATTGGCCATTGACTAGGCAGAAAGTGTAGGCGGGACAAGGAGGAGAATAAAGCTGGGAAGTGGAAGGCTGAGTCAGTGAGACACTGTCAGCTGCCACAATGACAAACAGCATGTGAAGATGCCGGTAAGCCATGAGCCACGTGGCAAGGTATAGATTTATAGAAATGGATTAATTTAAGCTGTAAGAACAGTTAGCAAGAAGCCTGCCATGGCCATACAGTTTGTAACCAATATAAGTCTCTGTGTTTACTTGGTCGGGTCTGAGGCTGTGGGACTGGCAGGTGAGAGAGATTTGCCCTGACTGTGGGCCAGGCAGGAAAACTCAAGCTACATGTCTCTAGTAGTTGTGTGTGCTGTGCTATGAGTGTTGCTGTTGCAAGCTGAGCAAAGGGCATGGCCCAGCTGGAGAACCACAATATGATGAGTGAGGGGTTGCTGTCCCCAGACTGGGAGGAGTGCTCAGTTGAGAAATGGGAGTCAGTGTGTCAGGTCCTTCCCTTGCTGGGTGGGAGGAAGTGGTCAGATGCAGAGTTCTGCTTGTTCTTGTCCTGCATTGTCTAGCATGGTGCCGCTCTTCCTGCCTGCTCCAGTGTGGATCTTCGTGGACCTGCAAAGTCTTTGCAATTGTTGGGATTGGCTGGCAGCCTCTGAATAACTTCACTCTGTTGGCTGCATCTGTGCAGAACACTGAGAGCAGGACTGTGCTTTGAAATGTCCTTATTGATATCACTGTGAAATTCCAGTACCATGTGTGTGTTGTTTCTATGGAACATGGATTTCCAAACTCAAAGAGAACTGGTCCATCCCTTATCTTCTAGAAGTTCTACACTTTCAACATTTAACATTAAGATTTAAAATCCAAGTGGAATTAATTTTAGGAACTTGTAAACAGTATTTCCTGATTAAAGTTGCACTCCAATGCTCAATTGTGATGTAGAAGAGTAAAAATGATGGTAATAGAACTGATGGTACATGGTCTTCACAGTTCTTAGTGTGGAACCAAAATAAGACCAAAATACTTTCAATCCAAAACTAAAGGCCTAAGACTGCTCCTTTTTAGCTACAGGGCATAAGTTACTGGAATAGGCCAGAAGTTACTGAAACCAGTCAGTTCAGATTCCAGAAATCAGGAAGTGTAAAAGTACAGAGCCACAAGGTAGTCAGGAGGTAAAGGCTGCCGGATTATAGAATGTCCTCTCCCTGGCCCCCTAGGCAAAAGCTAGACCATAGAATGTCCCAACCCTAGTTTCCATAGTGACTGTGTAATCACCAGATGCCCCCATCTGGGGGCAGCCAATGAGAAATGGTGGCAGGCAACCACTCCCTTAGAAGTAATTTCTAGAAGTCCCTAGAAGCGAGCCAATCAGAATTGTACCCATACTAGCACCCCTAAATGATGTAACCTTGTGATTTTTCCCTTTAAAAGCTGAGCTTGCAGATAAGTGGGCACTTCCTCCAGCCTCCACTGCATTGGATCTGTTGGACGAAGTCCTTGCCTAGGCTTGTATTGCATTTGGATATCCCGAAATTAAACCTTGCTTTTGCATTCCGGCTTGCTCGTCCTTGGTGGTCTCTCTGGGGGTCACGATCTGGGCACAACACTTAGGAGACATTAATTCACAAAATAGAATTTAGGTAAGATAGGGCTGCATCACAAATACCCCAAAGATAAGTAGTATGGTAACCATGCTGATGAGAAATTACTAGGAAAAGATGTGAAAATTTGTTCCTCAGGATTAACCTGCTACATTCCTTAACATGGGAGACAACCCTTGTTCATAACCAGTAGAAAGGCCCATCCTTCCACTAAAAACCGGGTCTCTAACATGCTGTTCAAGAGACCATTACAAGGTCACAACCAACATTAAGTCCTGGTATGCCATGGAGGTTTATTAATTCTTGAACAGGGAGTCTCCAGTCTTTTTGAAAAGCAGTTTTGAGTCAAGTTCTCCTACGTTGGTTGAGGTGGACTTGAACCCTGTCTGTAGCCCCACATAGCATTGCCTTTGTTATCCCCTGACTAATCACCCTAAATTCTATATTACATGTCTGCACCACCACAAGGTTCTAAAATTACCAGTTTGAATCACATAGTGAATTGTCCACTGCACAACAAGGAAAGGAAATGTGTGTGAAAAATGGCTTCTTCAGACCAGAAGAGGAAGAAGAGTGGAAATGGCCTGCAGAGGGGTGGTGATGCCTGTAGACAGGAGAACAGGCCACTGTGTACACAGCATTGGGCATTAGACTAGGCAATAGCTTGATCACAAATTGAAGTTGAGTCTAGTGGGCTGAATGGGTCTCTATTACAAAGAAGGGATGATGGAGCATGGTGAGTGACTTTCTCTATAATTTCCCTGCATGTATTAATTTCTCCCATGTGAGTGAAGATGGACACTATTGTGTGGTGTACAGTTTATGGAGGATAGCTTGGACTGTTAAGTATTCAGTTTCCAAATAGCGAACTCTCCTATGGAGATATGTGCAATCCTTACTGATACAGTGAAGTCAGCTGAGATATTTGAGATACAGGCCTTTGGCCGTAATTCCATGTGTTAGCTTACAACACTCAGTTGCTGCCATTTTACATGTGACAAAGTCATTCAGTCTCTTATAAATGGTATTCACTCTACCATGGGGGTGCCTACTCTGATTCAAACTCAGTATAGCTACGTATGCTTTCAATCACTTTTGTTACTTTAAAATATCTATTATTGGTATCACTTTTAATATTCATTTTCTTTTCATGCATTACTGATAATTTTTTCTATGTTTCCCAGTTTAAGAATTTTATTCCATTTTTTTCCTTAACTGGTTTGTTTATGTATTTATTTATGTCAGTTTATAGCAGTGCTTCTCATTCTTAGAGGTCATGGCTCCCTTTGGGGGATCAAATAACCCTATCACAGGACAGGTCTAAGACTGTCAGAAAGTGCACATATTTATATTATAATTCTAAGAGCAAAAATATAGTTATGAAGTAGCAGTGAAAATAATTTTATAGTTTGGGTGTCACCACATCATGAGAAACTGTATTAAAGAGTCACAGCATTAGGAGGGTTGTGAACCCTTGGTTCAGGTCAAAATCTCTTGTAGCTCAGGCTTGCCTCACATTATGTAATTGAGAATTTGCTTTGAACACCTAATCCTGCCTCTGTCTCCCTGTGCTGTAAAGCAAGTCCTGCAATTCCTTCCAATATGAGCCTTGACTGATCTGTGAAAAAGAAAAATAGACCAGTGAATAAGTATCCTCCAAATTCTCTAGATTTTATTTTGCATATACAAATGAGGTGGAACTTGTGTAAGAATTGAGTTCACTGGCCAACTATAAAGCACGTGTAGTCACAGCAGAGAGAGAGATGAGGAAGAAAGAGGGTGAAAACTTTCCTGCTGTGATAGTAGTTGACATTAGCAATGAGTAGTGAGGTTATCAATGTTACAAGATCAATAAATGTTCTGACTGGCCATTTCATGGGTCCACAGACCAGGCAATCAAGAATCTGGATACCAAAGAACTGAAATTTTGTAAAACCAAATTAGAGTAGTTACACCATTTGAACCTAAGAAGTAGAACTGGATAGAATGGTGTGGCCCTGCCTAACATGACTGTGTTTTCCAGGTTTAAGATGTATACCCCAAGAGAAATGGTGTGAGTAGTACTTGGTGTCCTCTAATACAAATCCCTGGTCTCTGGAGCACATGGCCATAAAGCCTGTTTCAACTTTTTAACAAAATTATTTGGGATTATATTTACATTATTATCACAATGTCTTCCTGTTGTGCCCAGATCCTGACCCCCAGAGAGACCACCAAAGATGAGCATGCCAGAATGCAAAAGCAAGGTTTAATTCAGGATATACAAGCCTAAGCAGGGACTTCGTCCAATATAGTCAACGCAGTGGAGGCTGGAGGAAGTGCCTGCCTGTCTGCAAGCTCAGTTTTTAAAGGCAAAAGCCACAAGGTTACATCATTTAGAGGTGCTAGTACGGGTACAATTCTGATTGTTTCGCTTCTAGGAGCTTTCTAGAAGTCATGGCTTAATCTTACTTCTAAGGGAGTGGTTACCCGCCACCATTCCTCATTGGCTGCGCTCAGGTAGGGACATTTCTGTGGTCAGTTACCCTGGAAACCAGGGAGAGGACAATCCATAGTCCAGCAGTCATTACCTCATGACTATGTTGTGACTCTGTACTAATACACTTCCTGGTTTCTGGAATCTGGACTGACTTGTTTCAGTAACTATTGGCCTATTCCTAGAAGGAGAAATCTTAGGCCTTAGTTTTTGGGTGAAAGCATTTTGGTCTTATTTATAAGATGGATCATTTTGGTCTCACATTCCCTGCTTTCATACCCTCCCATAGACCCTTCATTGTGTTCAAATCCATGGTTTCTTTTTGTTTAAGAACAGTAACTGTTTGAATGTGACCTGTATTTGGTTGCAGGATTTCCCAGTTGTGAAGCAACAGTTTGGTTGCACTGGACTTTGATTATGTTATGAACAGTGCACCCATAGAAGCATGTGCCTTGGAAGAAATACAGGAAGTGCTCTAGAGATTAGAGAATTTTACTAAAATACCAAATCTTCTGGTTAATGTCCTATCCAATCAAGTGTGGAAGGACCCACCTGGGAGGGTTTATTTTCTCTCTGAGGCCTTTGAAATCTGCTCACCCAGTAGGGAAACTGCTAATATCCTGAAGCCCAGGTGAAGTCTCTGATGAGGGACTCTGGGGAGTGTTAGCAATTAGGAACACCAGTAGGAGGTAGCTTCCAGTTTCTTTCCAGGATTCTCCTCTTGTTCTGCTTTAGGGATCTGTAAGGAAGTCCACAAGCTCATGCTGTGGTGAGTGTAGCATGTTCATTGCAGGTCTGTTGAACTTTCTTTTCTGCTGGGACTAGGTTGAACCATGATCCAGACTGTGGTTTTGTTGGTCCATGTGTTAACCTCGGCACTAGTGCTTGTCCTCTGAGCCTTC
The DNA here is from genome assembly GCF_949786415.1 of Peromyscus eremicus. NCBI lineage: Eukaryota > Metazoa > Chordata > Mammalia > Rodentia > Cricetidae > Peromyscus > Peromyscus eremicus. The sequence continues at coordinate 1,207,603 of NW_026734290.1, forward strand.
CTGTGTATGGATTTCTTGAGTATGTAAGTATGTAGAGACTCTGCAGCTCTGCATGGGAAGATAGGATGCTTGTAATATCACTGTCCAGTATGTGCCCATGGCCCAGTTTTTAGTGTGTGGTGTATAGCAATAATGCCTGCACTGCCACCACCCTTTCTCTATATTCTAGCCAGAGGCTGTGGATCAAAAAACAGAGACAAGAGACAGCAGGTCATTCACCTCAGCAGAATGCCAAATGTCATTTATTGAAGGAGGAAGGAAACCTTAAATACAGTCTTACAGCACAATGGGAGAACCCCAGAAGGCAGAAGTTCCCTACTGATGTTTACAATCTTGCATCTAAGCTCTTAACACCCAATATGCAGGATACACAAACAAGGAACTTCCCTTAAGCATTGAGGAGGGTGAAAACTGGCAGGAAATTAGTATAGGGAGGACATCAATGTCAAGGTCAGCAAGGAAGGCTGCTGAAATTTCGCAGTTGTTCATTGTGTTGTGTGGGTGGATAGGGCAGAATCCACATCTTGTGCCATAATCCATGTGACAGGAATCATTCATAACTAATAAGAAGTCTTTGTGTCATGATTTGAGAGCTGGTTGGTGGTCTAAATGAAAGCCTGCTACAGATCCCCATTCATTCTTTCTCATAGAGGGTTTCTCTTCAGATATTACTATTGCATATATATTTTTATGTCTATATTCATAAATAAATATGAGCTGCTGAGTCCATTTGGTATTTTTTCTATTTATATGATTTTAGTGCAGTCCACTTTGTTTTAGATAACCAACTATATCTCATCCCTGGGAAATACAATTCTGCCTCTCAATAGTCATTAGTTTCCCATAGTTCTTGGTCTAGGGAGATGGTTCATTAGATCTCTTCAAACCTTCTATGTTACTATGTCTATTGGCCATGTTTTCTCTTCCACATGAGATCTTCTTGCAGGGCTCAGGGTCTGTGTACTTTGTCAGCTGTGGCTTTGTGTTCCCAGCTCCTGTATGAATGCAGGTCTGGAGTAGGTCTCCTCTTCCTGAGCCCAGTGTTTGTAGTAGATGGGCTGCCCTGTTGTCTCTTCTGGCCTTGATCTTAGAGCAGCTCTCCAGTTTAGCTGCCAAGCACTCCCCATTCTGCTACTTACCAAAAAACTAATGTCACCACAGGATTCCCATATCCTCTCAGTCAGGCAAAAAATAGTGTCTGGAAGGTTATTTCCAGGGAGGAGGAATGTCTGTGAGCACGTTTTCTGGGTGTGTCTGTGAGGGACTTGCCTGGGGGATGCATCTGGAGATTGCAATGAGGAGAGGACTAGAGGAATTTCTGTTGAGATCGTCTCAGGGATAAGATATGTTTAGTAGGTGATTTGTGGGCTTGGCCCAGGAAAGTAGGAATGCAGGGCTGTAAAAATTCACAGGCCATGTGCACCAACACTGCTCTTCTCTTGCCTATCTCAAATATCTATGGAACTGAAGAAAGTGTTCATGGAGTGTCACGTGGCCTGATAATTTGCAGTCCTGGAAACCCCTGAACCTGAATCTAGCTGGAGAAGCATCCAACCTAGGCTGATGATGAAACCAAGAGATGTGAAGTTCCCTATTTTGCTGTTGTAGTTGCTAGGAGTAGCTGGTTGCTGGGAACAATGCAAGAACTACTTGCCATGGTCATAAAGGTGAGAACCTGATGCAGGAAAAGTGAGACAGAAATCCATCTACATTTTTAAAGCATCTTCCTGCCACCAGGTTGTCTTCTGATTCTTTAGTCTATAAGCCAATCTCCAGAGCCTTGTTTGAGTCCATATGCCTTCCAAATACTTCTTGGTTGCTCAGCTGCCATACTTAGCTTTCCAGGAGCCTCCATTGTCTCTGAGACTTCAGATACTGCTAGAGTCTTGGATGTTCCTGAAACAGCATGGGTGATCCCCATTGGTGAGCTCCTTGGTAAAACTGGAAATGTTATAAGGCAAATAATCTCATTACTGTTGTTGTAATCAGTGTGTTAAAGCCTTTGCATATTATAGTAATCTTCAAAGGTATAAAAGAACACATACTGGGGAGAAACCCTATGAATATAATCAGTGTGCAACACTGTACTCTACAAAAGCATGAAAGAACACATTCAGGAGAGAAACCCTATGAATGTAATCAGTGTGCTAAAGCCTTTGCACAACACAGTACTCTTCAAAAGCATGAAAGAACACATACTGGAGAGAAACCCTATGAATGTAATCAGTGTGCTAAAGCCTTTGCACAATACAGTACTCTTCAAAAGCATGGAAGAACACATACTGGTGCAAAACCCTATAAATGTAATCAGTGTGATAAAGCCTTTGCAAAACACAGTACACTTTAAGTACATGAAAGAACCCAGTCTGGAGAGAAACCCTACGAATGTAATCAATTTGGTAAAGCCTTTGCAAAACATTGTCAGCTACAAATGCATTTAAGAACACATACTGGAGAGAAACCTTATGAATGTAATCAATGTAGTAAAGCCTCTGCATATCACCAAACTCTTCAAATGCATTAAAGAACACATACTGGACAGAAACTCTGTGAATGTAATCAGTGTGGGAAAGCCTTTGCACAACATGCTCATCTTCAAAGTCATAAAAGAACACATACAGGAGAGAAACCATATGAATGTAAGGAATGTGGTAAAGCCTTTGTACGATTCAGTAGTCTTCAAAGGCACACAAGATCCCATACTGGTGAGAAACCCTATGAATGTAATCAGTGTGGTTAAGCCTTTGCACAACATGGCAATCTTCAAGTACATAAAAGAAGACATACAGGAGAGAAACCCTATGAATGTAATCAATGTGTTAAAGCCTTTGCACATCACCAAACTCTTCAAATGCATAAAAGAACACATACTGGAGATAAACTCTATGAATGTAATCAATGTGTTAAGGCCTATGCTCATCACAGTACTCTTCAAATACATACAAGAAGACATGCTGGAGCAAAATCCTATGACCATTATTAACGTGGTAAAGCTTTTCGTCATCACAGTCATCTTCAAATGCATGAAAGATCACATACTAGAGAGAAACCCCATGAATTTAATCAATGTGGTAAGGTCTTTTCACACACAGTACTCTTCAAATGCATGAAACAACACTTATTGGAGAGAAACCCTGTGAATGTAATCTGTGTGAGAAAGTCTTTGTATATATCAGTAGTCTTTGAAATCATTAGAAAAAGTCATACTGCAGAGAAACCCTAAAAATATAGTCAGTGTCATACAGTTTTTTTCTTTATACACAAATAAACCTTTTTCTGTGCAGTCAATCTCTTAAAGCCTTTGCATATTACAATAGTGTTTGAGTACCTGCAAAAAGTACTGAGGGCTTATTATTATAAAGTATTTGGCACGATCCTTATCCAAAAGACTTGCATTCATTTACACAACGGTGTTCATTCTGTAAGAACAATTTGACAGTATCAGCAATCTGTTCATGCATCATGATGTCCATTTTTACAGTGTCTGCCCCTGGAAAACCATGGAATAAATGAATTTATTAGTTTATAAAGCCCTCTGTGAAGAATAAAAGGTCAGCCAAAGAAACATATCTGGAAACTAAAACCAGAGCCAGTGAAAAACATTCAATTTGGCACTGAAACCAGAGCCAAAGAAATACATTCTACCTTTGACCAACTGACAACAACATCAACCAATCCATGAAAAGAGAATCCAACCAATCACTGTGCATGAAACCCTCCCAATCTTGGAGCATGAACTTGAAATCCAACCAATACCTATCCTCAAAATATTTTCACTGGAAATCTCCAACACTATGAAGCCCCGTAGAAGCCCTGTGTCTGTTCAGCTGGCAGCTGCTCTTTTTCACACTGACACAGGCAGCCACTATTCTGGATTCCTCTCCCTATATAAATCTCTTGATTTAGATTTGGGTGAAGATCTTCTTTTGCCAGAGCAGAGCAGAATCTCTGCTGGGAAACTTCCTAGTGGAGTGGAACAGAGAAATAATGGACACCTCTGCAGAAAAATTCTCTTCAGGGAGTGGAGCAGAGAAGCAAAGGACAGATTTGGTGGAAATCTGTCTTAGCTGAGTGTAGCACAGCTAATCTCTAATTGCTCATTTTTGGAGAGGAGCAGGTTTGCCACATCCTTCAAGTAAACTATCCCACACTGGGACAAGCTTTCAGGACTAGCCTAACTTTCTAACAAGTCAGTATTCCTATCTCCTCACAGCTTTAGGTATCCAGCTTCTTTGCACAGCTTTTTTTTTGAGAGCTGTAGGTATCCTGGAAACCTTTCCTGCACAGCTTCAGGTAGAGCCTGACACTCCAACAGCCAGGATATCTTTTTCCTTTCAATTGTGTATATCCAGGATACCGTCTACTCCCAACTATAGGTGTAGCCTAACTTTTGATACTCAGGGAACATTTCCTTCCAGAGCTAAACACTTCCACCATGAATTTAAATAATAATGTAGTATTTTTAGATTTTATACTCCTCTTTAATTACATGAAATAACTAATTCAGGTGTCAAACTTTATGGATTTGTATTAGTTCCTTTTCTGTTCTTGTTATGTAATGTCTATGTCAACTTAAGAGGTTTTTTTTGGCCCCAGAGTCAGCATGTAAGTGGCACGGCATCAATTGTCAGACATGGCAGATAAATCAAGAGCTCACATCCTTAGATTGCATCATGAAACAGAGAGTGGGAACTGAAAATGATGTGTGGATGTAAATTATCAAATCCTACCCTTGATGACATATTTCCTCAGCAGAATAGCACTTCCCAAACCTTCACAAATGATACCACCAACTGAAAAGGTTTTTTTGAATTCAAGTGTACATGCTTGCTTTCTGTTATATGAACCAATTCACAATGAAGAAAACCTTTGATTGTCTCAATATCTGTGCTACAGCAATGCATGCTTACAAATGAAAAAATTTCATCAATGAAAAATTGTTTTTTTAAAGAGTTGTTTTAATTTTAATTATGTGATGTCAGTACATGTTTTTTGGGGATATATGAATTTGAATACTAGTTTCTGAAAATGTTAGGCTTTTGGATCTTCTTGTAGCAAGAACTGAAGGAAGTTGTCAAAATCAGGTCTTATTTCTAGGAATAAACTTTCCTTAACTGCCCAACCATGTCTCTAGTTGTGAAAATATTTTAAAGCCTATTTATAACACATTAAAGTCAGGAAATAGGGACAAACTTATACAAGAGAAAAAAATTATTCATGTAAATAACTTGGTACAGATTTTAGAAATCACAGTTGTCTTCAGCTTTAAAAAAATCTTACATTATTTTCTTTGCAGTATAGCCTTGAAGGAAGTAAATTAGTTACTATGTTTAGTCAAGACTGATGGGGGAGACCAATGCATTTTCATTTCTATTTTGAAACATTTGAGGTAGATAGCAAGGTGCAGTATATGTGGGGCAAATTCATTTAGTTAAATTTGTTTTTGTGGTCTTTATATTTCTTCTGTGGCTTTTGATCATCTTCCTTTGAGTTTTTACTTAGTGATATGTATTTTTATGCTATAATACATAGAATGGGAAACCCATCATCTTACTAGTCTATTGTTTATTTAAATATCAGGCAGTGTAGGATCATACTTTCTGAGTAAGAGTGTCTGTGAAAAAGGTGGTGGGTTGTGGTGTTTGGTTTTGATTTCATGTATTCACAAATTCCCTTGAGATTTTGTTGTTTATGTTAAGCCTGGCATGGATTTCAGGAATGCTTCAAGGATACATTTGAAATCATGATCCTCATGTGTCTAATTCGAGTACAACACCAAGAGTACATAATCTATGCCCAATGTGTGCTGTTTTATCAACCCAACAATGTTAATTTTAAAATGCTTAATAGAAAAGAATACAAGAAACATTAAACACTTTATATGTGCATTCAAAGTGGTATTTTCACGTGTCTGGTAGAAATGTAATAAAGTAGGATAATCAGCAGTCAATTGTGTTTCTTATATCATAGCTTGACGATTTCTTTCTGTATATATAATTTGAAGTTCCATGCATCTTCCTTTCCCCATCACTTATCCATTTGGCACTTCACATTGAAGTATTGCCCTGTAAGGGAATTACCCAAGATGGCAGATAATGTAATGACACTAAGATTTTTCTTTTTATTATTAAGATATTTCTCTTCATTTTACATACCAACCACAGATATTCATGTCCTCCCTTCTCCCACCTCCCAGCCTTCAATCCAACCCACCACCCCAATCCCACCTCCTCCAAGGCAAGGTCTCTCATGGGGAGTCAGCAGAGCCTGATACATTCAGCTGAGACAGGTCCAAGCCCCTTCTGCCTGCACCAAGGTTGCACAAAGTGTCTCACTGTAGGCACTAGGCTCCAAAATGCCAGCTTATGCACTAAGAACAGGTCCCAATCCCACTGCCTGAGAGCCCACTAAACAATTCAAGCTAATCAACTGTCTCAACTATCCAGAGGGCCTAGTCCAGTACCATGGGGGCTCTTTAGCTATTGGTCCCCAGTTCATGTTTTCACAAATTTGTCTAGTTTTCTCTGTACTTTTTCCCACCATGGTCTCAATGTCCCTTGCTCATAGAATTCCTCTTCTCTCTCATCAATTGGACATGTGGAGCTTTTCCTGGCACCTGGCAGTCCATCTGTGCATCTGCTTCCATGAGTCACTTGATGAAGTTTCTATGATGATTGTTAGGGTATTTAACCATCCAAACACTGAGTAGGCCAGCTCAGGCACCCTCTTGACTATTGCCAGTACTCTAAGGTGAGGTCATCCTTGTGGGTTCCTGAGCACTTTCCTTGCACCCTGTTTCTCCTAATTCCCATGATGTCTTCATGTATCATAGTATCTCTTTCCTTGCTCTCCCCTTCTGTCTCTGTTTCAGCTTGACCATCCCATTCCCCTGTATTCTCATTCACCACTCCTTACCCTCCATTACCCCCCTTACTACCAGTTTGCTCATGTAGATCTCATCTATTTCTTCTTTGGTAGACTATCTATGTGTCTCTCTTAGGGTACTCCTTTTTAGCTAGCTTCTCTGGCGTTATGAGTTGTGGTCTGGTTATCCTTTGCTTTACATCATATATGGAGACATGAGATCCTTCCTCTTTACCAAACTAAGTCTAGGAATCCCTTTTGTTGCTGACAAATCTTTATTCATGAGGGCAAGCTGTAAGGTATAAAAGGGAGCTTGTTATGTATTTCAAATCTCTGAGTATCTGATTTCTACATTTTGAGCCAAGAGTCTCACCTGTTCTCTCAAAAGAATAAATAATTACCCTGAGAAGGGTAGATTTGTCTCTTTTCTGATCACTGGACTATAACCTGCTATAACTTCAGCTACTCTTGAACCATGTGGTTTTATGTGGCTTTCACCAAAACCCAATTTTGTTCCTATTTTAAACTTGGATAATGCTTACAGTAGATATGGCATCCTATACCTACTACATGCAAAAATCACTCTGTGATGTCTTCAGAATCTTTTGAAGACTGACTTCTTCTCTAGAGTATATAGAATGTTTTCTTCTTTGCCAATTCATGGGTTCTCTGAATTCAAACCCTATCTTAGATTATAAGTAGGCCTTATTATGCTCCCCATTATTGTACCTGCGATCACACAGTATCTTAAATAGACAATATCAATATGTGTGGAAGAGCGTGGAAGAAAGATTTTTAAACTTTGACCTTGAACAATCTGCATGAGATTTTTAACATGTTAGTGTGTAATGTCATCCAAGTTAAAAGTGAGTCAATGATTTCAAGGTGAATGTTTGCTAGTAAGTCACAAAGGCAAAGGAAACTGGAAAAAAGGAAGCTTTTCTTATTTCACAGGTTTAAAATAACATTCCATTACAGCATGGAAGTCTCCTGATAGTGTTCACACAGAGAAAAGACACTGCATTCTGCTCATTGATACTACAAATCAACTACCCAAAGAGATGCCTGCAAGCAAAGCAAGGTACAATTTTTTACCATCTCCTATTAATTACGTATATGTGGTTCACTTGTAGTAATTTTTTCTGACATGAGCTTGGTCTGTGAACTAAATCATCAGCTCTTATAAAGAAGGACATTACACAGAAGAAAAATGAAAGAAAGGAAGGAAGAATGAAAGAATAAATGATGGAAGGAAGAACACAAATAAAGAAGAAAGAAAAATATGTAAAGGAAAATAAAATGTATATGAGTATAGTGCATAATAATAAAAGATAAAGGATGAAAGGTGGATGAGGGAAGGTAGGTAGGAAAGAAGAATCAAGGAAGGAGAAAGGAAAGGAAGCTAGAACAGATAACTGAGAAGATAATATTTATGATAGTAGAAATTTTTGTGCTTATAAATGATTTAGAGTTTGTAAAAAAATTACTGATAAAAGAATCCTTTAATGTGTAAACAAAGGAATATATGTGGTATTGTTCACATGTAGGAAGAGTATTTTAATATAGTATAATGCAATCTAAAAAAAAGAACAATATCAGTTAACATATTGTCCTATTCCATTGGGAAGAAAATTTATCCCATGCGCAACATCCCTGAGTTTCTGCTAGATTATTATGTAGGACTGTGGCCTCCTGGTTTTTTTCTCATGCAAATTGGCATAGCAATTGCCAATTTGCTGGATTATTTAGCTCCTGTTTGGGTATTCATATTGTTAAATTTTTATCAAATGCATAGAACAATAAACATAAATTGGATGTTTGTGAGTCCACAAATCAAGAGGAAATAACGTAATCATATTATAATCTCAATAGTAAATAAAAACAAACACTAGGAGGAATACCAGTATTCCTTCAACTTCATGAGAAGAGAGAACAACAACCTGGATATGTTGGGTTTTCTGGAAATGTGGAATGGTGTAGCAATAATGCACATGCTACCACCACCCATTCACCATGTCTGAGTGAGAGGCTGTGGATCAAAAAACAGACACAAAGACACCAGGTCATTCGCCTGAGGAGAATGCCAAATGCCCTTTATTGAAAGAGGGAGGAAACCTTAAATACAGGCTTACAGCACAATGGGAGAACCCCAGAGGCAGAAGTTCCCTACTGATGTTTACAATCTTGCATCTAAGCTGTTAATGCCCAATATGCAGGATACACATCAAGGAACTTCCCTTAAGCATTCAGGAAGGTAGAACCCAGCAGGAAATTAGCATAGGGAGGACATCTGGTCAAGGTCTGCAAGCAGGCAATGGCTTTACACAATATGAGAGGATACCAGGGCCCTACAGAGTGGTTTAGTTTAAAGACCCAAAGAACAGCTAGGGACACTGACTGTGGCTCTGTAGAATTTGTATCTCCATTTTCTATCAAGTGTGAAGAAAGAAAGCCCAGGCAACTTTCCTTCTTAACTAAGCACCATGTGTACACTCCTGGGGTGAGCACTCCTGGGGTGATAATTTTTGTTACAACAACTTTTGTAACTGGAAGACTGTTTTTCTTTTTCTGTTTGGTCAAGAATTCAAGAGCCCTGCATTCTTTGGGAATGTACACTGTCCACCAGGTCCACAGATCTTAAATCAACTTGGATGTCTTGGAGAATGCAGACTCCATTACTTGGAATCTCTCACATGAAACCAAAGGGGGAAAAAAAACTGAGTGTATTACTAAAACAAATCGGTTTCAGAATAGAACTTCCATAGAATAAACATAGGTTTACTCACTTGATTCCAAGACCAGAGTCACTCTTCTAGTGTCAATGGCACCTCCACAATTTACAGTAACTATAAATATTGAAAAATGAATGTAACCCCATTATTAGCAGTAAGAGGGTCCAGAAACATCAGAATAAATATTAACAACATTGGTCTAGAGCCAGAGACTGAGACTTCTCAATAAGTAACAATAACATCCTAGCTTGCACAGTGTGGCAGGAACCTCACCTATCTTCAGACCCTAAGTCCAAAACTGACACACAAGGTCCTTACCTTTCATAGGTGGTACTGTCCTCATTCATCTAGGATTTAACAGTGCATCAGATAGGTTAAGTTGGGCGCCTGTCTCAGAGAAACACAACTCCCACTGCAATCTCAATCTACTAAAAGAAATGGCTTAAAACCTTGTAGAAAGAAGGTAACAATAGAACAACTGTTACCCTGGAAGATAACTCTGAGGCTTTTATTTCTTATTCCATGGTTTACTTCTTAGTTAGTGGAACATCCACCCAGAAAAGGCTCTAAACATCTTTTGCTCAGGCAGTATTCAGTGGGATTAGTAATAGTGCCAGGGGCAAGGTTAATGTCCAAGGCTTTGGCCATGGACTGATTGAAATCACCTCCCACTTTGTGCACAATAAAGGTTTTATGGTCCACTTATTTTGGATAATAATGTGTCTTAAGAAAACACTGCATTTCAGCTGCTCCTTGCTTGTTGGTCCCATGACATGGGCAGAGAGAATCCTACTTGGGTTGCCAGGCAATGATATTGATCTCACAGTCTGTCACAATAGCCACATGGCAAATTAATCCCACCCAATCATGTCCTCACTTTATGTCCTCATTTTTCTACTCCTGAAAACACAAGTCTCTCTGTAAGTTGTATTTTTCCTTCTACCTTTAATATGGCTGTAGTAAACCAAGCATTATTGAAGGCATCATTTTTTATCCCAGTAGATTGTTGAACATTAAGACATGGTCCATATAATCTACTTCTCATATCAGGAAAATGGAAACAACCCCATTCTTGTGTCCATTATTTACTCAGGCCCTTGTTACTTTACCTTTTTTTAATGTTATTTTTTTCTGCCTGAGGCTGTATGTCTATTATGAATAAATTAAATTTTTAAAAATCACTGATAATTTCAATAATTTGTCATATGACGTTACTGGTGATTAAAAGAGAAACCTTTAGGGTAAGTTTTACTATTGCATCAGTCATTCAAATACAATCAATAGTTTGGGTAACTTATAATGTCATTGTGCCACAAATAAATTATGCAGTACTATCAAAAGGCTTTACAGAATATGGACACAACTATGATTTTACAAGCTTGGATAAGGTAGCTTAAATTATCTAACACCCTTCTGTTTTGCCAATCATAGCCTACAATGATGTCATTTTCTCCTTGGGTGGAATTGAGTAGTGTTATCTTTAAAACTCTATTTATTAAAAAATTGTTGTATTGAATAATATAAAATAAAACTTACTTTCAGAATGTATTCATCTTTGGTGCATTTAAGGTAACTACCTTAAATGTCTTTAGCTAAAGACAAAGATTGCAATGAATCCTATGAATGTATCCTATAAAAACAGACAAAAATAATAAGGTAGAAGAAAGCATTCCTATAACCAAAGCAAGAAGAAGAGAACTGGGAAGCTTGAGTATAAATGTATGTGAGAGAGTCCAAATACATCATTAGACTAAAAATATTTAAGTAAAAGCTATCTTGAAAAATTAAAACATATAATAAAGGAGATATAATAAAATGACAGTAATTATTTTACAACTTGAGATAATTCTGACGTTTAAGTGTCTTACATTCCAATTAGAAGAAATAGCCTGACAGAATAGACCACATAAATAAAAGAGAGTTGTTATTGGAGGTCATTGCTCTTTTGATGGACCTCCATCCAGCTCCCAAGTAAATCATACACAGAGGCTTATTCTTACTTATGAGTGCCCAACCTTAGTTTGGCTTAATTTCCAGCCAGGTTTTCTTAAATTAACCCTTTTATCTTTTACCTCTGGCTTTTCTTATTCTCTAAATTCTGTAAATCTTACTCTTACTCTGTGGCTTGCTGTGTAGCAGGGTGGCTGGTTCCTGGAGCCCTCCTCATTCTCTGACTCCTTGATTTTAGAGGTCTCCACCCAGTTTTCTCCTTCTATATATATTCTAAGCCTGCCAGCCCACCTATCCTTTGTTCTTTCTTGCCTTTGGCCAGTTCTTTATTAAATCATCAGGTGTTTTACACAGGCACAGTAATATAGCTTCACAAAGTGAAACAAATTCAACATAAACAAAAGCAGTACACCATAAATAATAATCTATTACATAGAGCGATTTGGTACCTGCAACAAATGAATTTCAGTGCCAAAGAAATAGGCAGAAAATCATATTTGGAAACAAACAAGTATAACCACACTGATAGTCCAGAGTGTGCACTTTAAAGTTAAATTAGTGAATGAGAAAATGAAGGTCACTACACATTGATAAAGTGAGAAATTCAACAAGAGTCCATAAACACACGTTCTTGTGACATTGATGTTCCCAATTTTATAAAGCACACACTACTAAATATGAGCGAACAGATAGAACTCAACATTATTTTGGGTGATTTTAATACATGATTATATCAGTTATCAAGACAAAAGCAAAGCAATGAACAACCGATACACAAATAAATGGACGAATTTAACATTTACAGAACTTTCATGGAACAGTAGCAGAATTAATTTTTATCAGCAGCCTGAGCAATTACTTTTCAAAATGTTTTTATGTGAAGCAAATCTTCTCAAAAACAAGGTAATTGAAATAACTTTTATTTTTATAAGATCACAGTATAAAAAATACAAAATAAAACAAAAATAAACTATAGAAAATATACAAATACATGGAGGCTAGAAAATAAAACACTGAATAATCAGTGAGATGCTAAAGAAATTGGGAGTAGGTTCCAAAGTTCTTAGACACAAATGGTGGTAGGAATAGAGCATAACATTCTTGAAATGTCCAAAAATAACAGAACATTGGATTCTACAAAAAAAAAATGTGATGCAAGAGGGAAGTTGAAGTCTATTGGTACAAAGGTAAACATTTAAAAAATTCAGGACTAGTAGATGGTTTAGCAAGTAAAGGTACATGCCAACAAGTCTGAATTCAATTTCTGGGAAACATGGTATAACAAAGGCATTTTTTTAGTAAACTTTTCCCATCCACCATCCACATGTGAGTTACAGTGTGGGCACAGCTGAGTGAATGCTATGTCTGTGAGTTTATACACAAATAACTGTGTGCTGAAAACATAAAAATGAAATGTCATTAGTCAGCAAGAAACAGCAAAGATCAGAACTCATGTAAATTGGTTCTGAATCTTAACTCATATTGTACAAGAGAATACTCAGCCAATACTAATAAAATCAAACCTGAACAAACCATACAAAAGAACCAATGAAACACACAGTTCTATAAAAGGATCACCATGTATGACACACTCCTGTAGTAAGAATGACACCACTTCAAGTTAAGAGAACACGCAAATGGAAAGAATATGGAACCCCACTATTAACTGGGACAGGGTCTAGAAGTTTCAGAAACAAAAATCACTGATGCTGGGTCAGGGGCAGAGCTCAAGATCTCTCAGCATGGCACAGCTACATACTGACCTGGAGAGTAGTACAGTCCCTCAGCTATGACATGGACATCACGTTCAAAAGTGACAATTCATTCAGTCTTTCTCTAGTGTTATTGACACTGTGGTTCCAACATTTTGGAGAGTATCAGATAGGGGATTTGTTCAACTACTATGGGAGAGGACAAAAGAAAAGAGAACAGAACACACAGTAAACACTTTTGCCCAACTCCCACTGAGGTCTCTATGAGTGTGAATCAACAGCTTCTCAAAGTGAAGAGACCAACTTGGCATGCAGAGAATGGGAGGAAGAAGGCCACATGCCACCCAATGAGGTGACAAAGACCATTGCAGGGGGCTCTCCTACTTGCTATCCCCACCTTGACCATACATTAAACCTGAAAAGCAAATGTGCAAAAAGCAACTGGTGCTGGACTTTGAACTTACTCTCTCAAAGCAGTTCATAGCACCTCTCTCCTCATAATGACATGAAGGTGTGTGATGTATGACTAAATCCACCTCCATCATTGGACTGCAGCTTCAGTCAGAGAAGCAGGGATTGATTGCCAAATGATTCTCACAAAAGCTTCACTTCCCAGAACTACTGGTGCATGAACAAAAAAATAAACAGTTGACTGTCATGAAAGTGGTGATGGGGTTGAATGTGTGTGTGGGGGGGAATGTGTATGAGTAAAGTGATGAATTAAACACAAGTGGGTTGAATGTTAAACAGGCTAATGTTACAGGAGGAAATGGTGCTGGACCTAATCTAATTGCTGCTTGTTCTTACCTGCTCTTTCTGTGTCTGGGAGGTCTCTGACATTTTCCTATTGGCCAATGGTAGAGGAAAGGGAATTCCAGAAAGAGTCATACTATTTCTGAAAACTCCAACAACAAAAGAAATCCAAGAACCTATAGTAAGAAAACAGATTCCCCATCTACCCTTCTCTGACCATGGAAATGGGGAAACATCAGCAAGCTGAGGACAAATTCTGTCTGAGTGAGGGTAGGAGACACGAGTGGTGTAGCAGTTCTATTGCAATAGACTCCTGCCCAAGACCATACATGATATCCATCTCATGTTGCAAACTAGACTAATTTGGTGGTGGAATTACTCTTTCAAAGGGCAGGCATCTCAGATACTGCATAACAGATATTTACATTATGATTAATCACAGTAGTGATTACAGTTATGACATAGCAAGAAAAATAATTTTATGGTGAAATGTCAAAACATGAGGAATTGTACTTCAATGGTCATGCCATTAGGAAGGTTAAAAATAGTAGTTCTGGAGGCTATTAAGTATGACAATATCGGGTTGTGAGTAGCTAACAGTCTCTTTCACTATTGGCAATGCTGAGAATGAGAAGCGTAAGACAAAGCACTACTTGCTAAGGAAGCTTGCTAAGAGACAGAAAGGCTGGAGCCAGAGCTTCAGACTCTGCAGTACAGCATCAAGAAAAGCCAGAGATGGCCATTGCACAATGTTGTGGTCCCCTAAACAACAGGCACTTAACAATGGAAGACTGACTCCTCGGCCAGACCATTTAATTTCTCTGAGACCTTGGTGTTCTCATTCTTTAAGCTCTGCGTGTGTGACATGACCTGCTCATGCCCCATCTTGAGCTTTTCATAGAAAGGATTTGCCTGGTAGTAGGTCCTGGACCTAGAGGTAATGAACTCCATGAACATAGTCCTCAAGTATCACAGGAATTCAGGGTGTGTTCTAGACTACTGGATGTCATGGGATGCCACATCCTGTCTCCTAAGTAATGGGAACTGCTGGTATTTATTAAACTTGGTATTGTAGAGACAAGGGGCTGGCTAAAGAAACCCACCCTGACCCTGGAGCCCAGAACTAGGGAGGAAAGACTCAGATCAGGGCAGAAAGAAACACAGTTTGGCTCAGTCAGATCAGAGTTGTCTCTTCCCCTGGCCAACTGACTTGTGAAATCAACCAATCACAGAGCAGAACAGTAGAAGTGTGGGCCCTAAGTCAACCGGAGGTTTACTGCACCCCCAAAACATCCAGTGTAGACCGCCCTTCCTGGTCAGTTTTTTTTTTAAAAAAAAAGGCTGTTCTGTCCGCCCTGGTAGAGGCAGCTACCCTCCTGGACACCTCCTTCCCA
Source organism: Peromyscus eremicus (assembly GCF_949786415.1). Lineage (NCBI taxonomy): Eukaryota > Metazoa > Chordata > Mammalia > Rodentia > Cricetidae > Peromyscus > Peromyscus eremicus. The sequence continues at coordinate 1,223,008 of NW_026734290.1, forward strand.
AATAAATCACTTTCTCAAAAGAATTTTGGGTGTGCTGATCTTCATTCACTGGCATAGAGAAGATCCTTGTTGAGATGTCCCCCAGTGGACAGAGTAAGAGGGAGCTGAAAGAGCAGAGCAAGGAGGAGCTGAACAGAAGTTCTTTGCTGAGACATCCCTCAGTGGACAGAGCCATAAAGAGCTAAAAAGTAACACTTTTCTCCAGAGCCAGAGTACATTGCTACATTTCTGCAGGGGTTTTTCCCTTTTTGCAGAGTGAAGCAAAAGAAAGCCACAGCATAGGCAAGAGAAGCAGAGCTCTGCTAGAAGCCCCCTTACCAGGGGACTGAGCAAAGCTCAGCTGTAGCAGCTCTCCATGAGAAGAGCAGGATTTTTGTATCCTGCAGGGAGATCATCCCCCATCATTTCCAGGCCTGAATTTCCCAAGAAGAAAAATTTTCCTTCCATGGTTGGGCTGCTTCTTTGCAGTTCCAGCTGTCAGAGATGTGGACCACAGCTCCAGGTCTCTGGGACACCTTCAGGGCACAGCTATTGTGAGCAGCTTGAGGTGTCCAGGATACCTCACCCTCCAGGGCTGAACTGTCCCTTCCAGTTTCAGCCATCAGACCTGTGCTAAACAGCTCCAGGTGTCCAGGACACCTTCAGGGCAGAGCTGCTGTTCTGAGCAGCTCAAGGTGTGTGGGATACCTCGTCCTCCAGGGCTAAACTGTCTCCTTGCAGTTCCAGCCATCAGAGCTGTCCTAAGCAGATCAAGGTTTTCCCTGACTCTCCAGGTAGTCAGGACAACTTTCCCCAGAGTTGTTGCAACAACTTTACTTATATTGTTGGTACCAAAACTCGGGACGAACCCACAGATTTGCAAACAATTTACTTACACCTATTCTGACCCTACATCGGTAGAGGCAGGCTGTTTAGATGATGGGAGGTGGAGCTGCATGAGCTCTCTCAGGAGGCTTGCCGAAATAGCTGTCTAAGAATTTCCCTGGTGTCTACTCCACAGATGTGTACCCTCCAGAGTCTGTGAAGATGTATCTTCTGTCTTAAAAAACAAATTGTCAGTGATGGGACCTGTCACAATGGAGACCTAAATAACATCATGAACAGTTTTGAGGATGGGACTCAACATCATGACAGATTTATAAACTCCCCAAGGGAATATCTATGTGTCACTAAAGAAAGTACACTGGCAGAACTATAATACTCAAAGTGGTGCTCCCAATTTTCACCAAGGTATCACCTGGGAACTGTGAGATAGGGAACTGCTCATGCCCAACCTCAGATCCCTGACTGCAGGGACTAGAGGGAGAAACATGCACAAACACATAGAAAAATACACAACATATACACATGTATGTGAGAGACAGAGAGACAGAGAAAGAGATACTTAGAGAGACAGAGAAAGAGATACTGAGTGAGAGTGGGAGAACTCTATCAATTGGATGCTGAACAAATAAATGCAGACATGTCCTCTCAGAGGGGAACAAAAGGAACAGGGATCAGTCTGAGTCCCTGTATGGACACATTTAGATGTGTGACCAGGCCTCTCCAACTGCTGCTTGGAGAATCAAACGCACAAGGCCTTTTTAAGCAAGTAACAAAAAATTAACTCAAACTCACAGCAACTACCATCTCATACTAGACAGCACTTGATAGAATCTGTTCAAAGGCATGCTGGGAATTCATACTACTGCCTCAGTCCATGAGTACTATGACTCATGCCACAGGCTCTGTTTTTGTTTCTTTTTAGAGGAAGCAGAATAGACTTTGTCCTCATATCATTCCTGTCCACATTTGAGGTTCTGCCTTTGGGAGGAGTTCAGAGACATGATTTTGGCATACCCTGAAGGCATACCCTGAAGATGCAGCCTACCAGAAACACAGACCTTATATAAAATGAAGAAATGATGACAGAGTGGACCTGAGATTTAAACCACAGGGTTTGAAAGAATGAATACCTATTCTTCAGGCACTCTTCTGTGATAAAGATCAGGCAATCTCACTGTTACTTTCTTTCAATGGTCATTTCCTGTAGCTGTGTGGTCAGTCTGCACCTTCTGCTTCACCTTCATCTTGGTGAGGAAGATTTGGTGGGATGGTGGCTCTCTGGTGCTCCGTGTGGGTAGATGAACATAAATGAGCTAGCAGTATCACTAGGCAAAGAAAATGGACAGACCACCCTGAGTCCTAATCAAATGTTTCAGAAAGTTTTTTTAACAATGACTTGATGACACCCCAAATTATTTTGTTCCATGTTTCAGATGCCCCATCTGGGGAACTCAGCTGTCTCCTCTATTTGAAGGGAAGTGGTTATCTAGCTCTTTGGTTCTCTCTGCCCTCATAACACATGCTCCAAGTAACCAAGGAGATAGCCTCTTCAGGCTTATTCACAGCTGCAGACTCAGAATTTATCTTGGCTGCAGAGTCCATAAACCTGTGTGTTTAAAAGTCAGCAGAAAATTACAATAGTTCATAATCACCCCAGTAATTTAGAGGTTCCCCAAATATCTTGAGAGGTCACTAACCATATATCTATTGATGGAGAAGACACAGAAGGGCAGAAAATGGTCACCAGACTCAACAAGTCTCCTCACTGACAACTCAGGAACACAGTGCAGCTGTGAAGTACCTAAAGTTAGCCACTGTGGTTGAAGTAGAGTGATGTCCTGCCTTGAAATGGGCACACCTCATTATTCCCTCCCTTTTTAATGTTGGTCTCATGTTCACTCACCAATGCCTATCCTCCAAAAGGAATGAAAGCCAAGAGTTCCCAGCATAAAGCTTTGATCTTACCAGTTCCTGACTTCTGAGGCAAAACAATTTATATCCTGGAATCCTTGAATTTCAAGAGCCATGACAAGCAGGGAAGTTCTGTTGGTTCCCAGAGAGGCCAGCTTTCTTTTCCCCATTACTGGTAGATTCAGCACAAGTCCACTTCCTCCAGGAAGCTTCCCTTTTCCTGTACAGAACTCATTGCACCACTCTCTTGATCATTTCTTCCTTGATGTTTTACATGGAGGCTGAAGATCAGCTTTCATCCGTCACTCTCTGGTGTCTATATCCTCTCCATTTTCTTTCCAATTTAGACTCTTCAGTATGCCATCATATTCATCAGTAAATGGTGAAGGCACTGAATATACTTCCCAAGGACAGTGGGTGTTGCCACAATATAATGACATCACAGAGGATGCCAGGGCTCTCCAGGATACAGTAGAATGTCTAGGGAAGAGCTGCAGATGTCATGGGATCTGACATTGCTTCACTGCTAATGAACTTTCCTTACACTAGAAGTCAAGTTTACCTTTGCAGGAGCCTCTGCTGGGATACAAGGGAAGCCCTTCAGCACCCCCTTCATCCAAAGCCAGAGATCCCTCCCTGATTGATTGAACATCCTCCAGTTCTTTCCCTGTGTAGAACTGAATCTTTATCTCCTACTGAAATTTTATGTGCACAAGGTAATAATATCACAGAAATTTATATATGCTGAAGTTCATCATAAGTACCTGCAACTGAGGTGACTGGCCACACTAGTGGAAGCCCATGAACTGTGGACTGGTGGCTGTGGAGCCTTCATGAGACTGGACTAGGTCCTCTGGATACAGAAGATGGTTGTTTGGCTCGAACTGTTAGAGAGACACCCAGGCAGGGGAAAGGGATCTATCCCTGGTCAATGGGCAGGCTTCTGTAACCCAGTGCATGTGGTGTGACACCTTGAACAGTCTTGGTTTATTGTGGAGGGGGTTGGACCTGCTTAGGCTCAGTGTTCTGGACTCTGCTGACTGCCCATGGGAGACCTCGATATGGGGCATGTGGGAATGTGTAGTGGCTTGGGAGAGAGGAATGTGGGTGGGTAGAGGGAGGAGGGGGGCTCTGTGGACAGTATGTTGGGTGAAGAGTAAATTTCTTAATAATGAAAAATGAAAAAACCAAACAATACAAAAAAAAGATGTAAAATAAAAAAAAGTACCTACATCTCCTTATGTCCTTAGCCACAAGACTTTATAGACTTAATGATGACTGAAAAGGACACTTGTTGAACAACTTCCTGGTAAAGAATCTACAGGAAACAGCTAGGCAGAGTTATGCTAGAGGAAGAGGCTGATACAGCCTAGGAACAAGTATCCATAGGAGCGTGATATGGTCATGGAACCCAATGTGACTAAAATCTGTGTCATCGGCATGTATGTAGTGGGTTTTGTCCTCTCTATTCAGTAGCTCTAAGTGGTCTGCTGTTACTGGGTAGTAAAGATGGCCAGATAGCTGGAGTCTTCCACACAGAACTTGAGTTCCCCTTAGAGCAAAGGATATTCAGGAAAATCCTTTGCAAGCCCCTTCATAGTTAGCAACATAAACACTTGGGTTCCACTGGACACTCTAGATCAATGGTTATTTTTTTCCAATTCTCTGACCCTTTAAATCTTTAAATAGCATGAACAGTAGTTCCTCATGTTGTGGTGAGCCCTAAACATAACTGTTTTGTTGTTTCTTAACTTTAATTTTGCTACTGTTTTTTTACAAGATTTATTTATTTATTATGTATACCGTATTCTGTCTGCACATATCCCTGCAGGCCAGAAGAGGGCACCAGATATCATTGCAGATGGTTGTGAGCCACCATGTGGTTGCTGGGAATAGAACTCAGGATCTTTGGAAGAGCAAGCAGTGCTTTTAACCTCTGAGCCATCTCTCCAGCCCTAATTTTGCTACTGTTATGAATTGTAATTCAAATATTTGATGTGCAGTATATCTGATATGCGACCCTCAATGGGGTGGTGACCCACACAGGTTGAGAACCACAGCACTGAATGCAGGCAGAAATCTCAAATCCTGTCAGTGATGCTGGGGCAATACAATTCTTAGTTTCGAGACATGCTTTGTGTAGCTGTGGAGCCATTCCTGGAATTCACTTTGGAGACCAGGCTGGACTTGAACTCACAGAGATCCGTCTACATCTGCCTCTCAAGTGCTGGGATTAAAGACGTGCACCACCACCTCCTGGCAATTCTTAGTTTTTATTATCAGACTGAATCAAACTAGTCACCTGGGAAGAGGGACCCTCAGTATGGAATTATATAGATCAGATTTACTTTGAGCAGGTCTCTGTGGGATTTTATTGTTAATTTAGATAAGAGTCCCTAAAATGGACAGAATCATTTCATTGTCTGCAACCTGTACTATGTACATATGAAAAAGCTAGAGCATAAGCATAAGCAAACAGGCAGCATGGGTACATTTGTTTATCTCTGCTCTTGGCTGTGGATGTGATATGATTAGCTGAGTTCCTATCTTGATTTTCCAAAAATGGAACTATTACCTGGAATTGTGGGCTATGATCAATTCTTTCCATTCTAAGTTGTTGTACTTGATAACTCAGTGTAATAAAGATGTTAAGACAGTACTCTATGACAGTGGGGTTTTCACAAGTCATTGAGATGTGTATTTCATGAAATGCTCAACAGCACCATATCTGTTTCAGAAGAAGAGATTCTACTTCCTCCTGAACCCGAACTGTGTTTCCTTGTCACAGTTTTACAAAGACACAGAGACACCCATAGACTCACAAACCACTTCACCCTGTCAACAAATGTGCCCTGATAATGACTTACCACATCAAGTACCATGCTAAATTCTTCTAATGTGTTATATACAAGCTTCACTTCAATGAATGTATTTTTCTTTGAATTTCCTGACCATTAAAATTTTCATATATGGGAAAATGTGTTTGAATTCACTGCCTTGACTATGAATTTCAATCTTATGCTATGTCCTTCCTTGAAGGTCAGAAGAAGCTCCATAAACCTGAGAGCAAAGTAGCACCTTAAATTCCAGGTATGTGGGGGTGTAAGTAGTGACAGGCAATGTGTCCACTAGGTACCTTAGGTTGGAGATGGATGACACAGCCTAGGCCTGATGTATACACATCCCTGTGAAAACTTCTCAGTATCCCTCTAACTGCTGTGCCTCTCATTAAGGTTTCTGTAAACATATCTTTGACAAATTTCCTCCTTCAAAGGTAAATAGACCTTATCAGATGTGAAAAGTCACTTTGATTTTGTCCTTCTCCTCCTAGGACCTCTAACAGGCCCATTTGAGCTACATCAAAGGCTATCCAATGAGTATAAGGTCTGAAATAACCAGAAGTACAGGTTTAGAATGCAGTCTGTGGAATATAGTGCAAAACAAGGGCAGGACAGTGCGCACACCCAGGAAATTTTTGGTTATGTCTTTGGCAGTTTAGCCTCTCTGCATGTCAGTTTCTTCTACCTAGAGAAAGATGGGTTGGGATACACCATGGAGATGATTTCTGTCTCAAGGCATGACTTATAAAATCACTTCCTTCATAAGTGGGACTTTGTTTGTTTGTTTGCATGTTTTTTGGTGGATGGGGGTGATGAGCTAGCATATATGAGCTAAGCTGCACATCTCTTTCTAGTGAACATCTTTTTCTGGGAACAGAAGAATCAGATCCTAAACTTACAAAAATGCTGAAAATGATCCTTTAGAGCAGGGAATCACTTGACTTGGTTGAAAAAAATTACCACTTCACTTCATGACTGTTATCAAATATTGTGAGTGGCTCCTGTCCTTTGTCATTTGGAAAGAGTCACCAGCTAGCTTTTCTTTATTGATTAAGCACTTTCAGTTGCTAAAAGCAAAGAAGATGGAGAGCAAAGTTAGAAATGAACATGTTTGATCCCAAATATAGAGTTGTGTTTGCCTGTTCCAATCTCAGAATTCTAATCCTTATCTGGCTAATCTCACAACAAATAATTGACACCTGTGTCCATTGGTGTATTTTAATAGAAGCACATAAACGATTTTGGTGACTTATTAGAACTCATGTAGTATATATGAAGTCCAGCTATTAATATTTTCTTCTCTGTCTTGCTATTCTTATTTGGAAGGTTTGTTTATTTGAGTGGAAGTGAACCATCCCAATTTAAATGGGATAAAAAATTTTTTTAAATAAACTCCTGTAACAGAATATGTTTGGGAGTTGTAAAAGTTTTTCCATTGAAAAAAATCAGAATTTAGGAGGATCCTGTTACATGCTGGGGGCAGACATCAGAGTCAGCAAAGCTTGCAAAACAGATTTTTTTTCTTTTAGCACTTTGATGGGAGAAGCACTTCATTTTTTAAAATTTTATAATTAATTTTATTTTACATATCAGCCATGTATTCCCCTGTTCTCCCTCCTCCGGTTCCACCCCCTCCCCATCCCCTCAATCAACCCCCATTCCCATCTCCTCCAGTGCAAGGACTCCCCTGGGGATTCAGCTCAGCCTGGTAGATTCAGTTGGGGCAGGTCCAGTCCCCTCCTCCTTTCACCCAGGCTGAGCAAAGTGTCCCAGCATAGGCATCAGGCTCAAAAAAAAAAAAAAAAACCCAGCTCATGCATTAAGGACAGGTTCCAGTCCCACTACCTGATGGCCTCCTGAATAATTCAAGCTAATCAACTGTCTCACTTATCCAGAGGGCCTGATCCAGTTGGGGGCTCCTCAGCTATTGGTTCATAGTTCCTGTGTTTCCACTAGTTTGGTTATTTGTCCCTGTGCTTTTTCCAATCATGGTCTCAATATCTCTCACTCATACAAACCCTCTTCTCTCTCACCGATTGGACTCCTGGAGCTCCACCTGGGGCCTGGCCATGGATCTCTGCATCCACCTCCATCAGTCATTGGAGGAGAGTTCTAGCATGACAGTTAGGGTGTTTAACCATCTGATCACCAGAGAAGGTCAGTTGGGGCTTTCTCTTGACCATTGGCAGTAGTCTATTGTGGGGGTATCTTTGTGGATTTCTGGGGACCTCTCTAGCACTTTTCTTCTTCCTATTCCCATGGGGTCTTCATTTATCATGGTCTTTATTCCTTGTTCTCCCTCTCTGTTCTTGATCCACCTGGGATCCCCCCCACTCCCCTAAGCTCTCTTTCCACCAACATTTGCCCTTCATTAACCCCCCTCACATCCAGTTTGCTCATGTAGACCTCATCCATTTCTGTGTTGTTAGGTGATCCTTGTGTCTTTCTTAGGGTCCTGTTTTCTAGGTAGCCTCCCTGGAGTTGTTACTAGCAGTCTAGTCAGCCTTCATTTTACATCTATTATCCTCTTATGAGTGAGTACATACCATGTTTGTCTTTCTGAGTCTGGGTTACCTCACTCAGGATGATTTTTTTCTAGATCCATCCATTTGCCTGCAAATGTCATGAAGTCATTGTTTTTCCCTGCTGAGTAGTAATCCACTCTGTATATGTACCACATTTTATTTATCCATTCTTCATTTGAAGGGCATCTAGGTTGTTTCTAGTTTGTGGTTATTACAAATACTGCTATGAACATAGCTGAGCATGTGCCCTTGTGGTATGATTGAGCATTCCTTGAGTATATGCCCGAGTGGTATAGCAGTGTCTTGGGGGAGACTGATTCTCAATTTTCTAAGAAATCCATATTGATTTCCAAAATGGAAAAGTACAAGCTTGCATTCCTACCAACAATATAGGAGTGTTCCCCTTGCTCCACATCCTCTCCAGCAGAAGCTGTCTTCAGTGTTTTTGATCTTAGCCATTCTGACAGGTGTAAGGTGGTATCTCACAGTCCTTTTGATTTGCATTTCCCTGCTGATTAGGGATGTTGAGCAATTCCTTAAATGTCTTTCAGCCATTTGACCTTCCTCTCTTGAGAATTCTGTTTAGCTCTATAGCCCATTTCTTAATCGGACGGTTGGGCATTTTGATGTCTAATTTCTTGAGTTCTTTATATATTCTGGATATCAGCCCTCTATCAGATGTGGGGTTGGTGAAGATCTTTTCCATTTCTGTAGGCTGTCACTTTGTCTTGTTGACCATGTCCTTTTCTCTACAAAAGCTTCTCTGGTATAAGAGGTCCCATTGATTGATTGTTTCTCTCAGTGACTGTGATATTGGTGTTATAGTTAGGAAGTGATCTCCTATGCCAATGTGTTCAAGACTACTTCCTACGTTCTCTTCTATCAGGATCAAAGTAACTGGATTTGTGTTGAGTTACAATAAATTTTGATATAAAATTCATAATTTAAGGAAAGTTTAAAGAATCAAAATAGCATCAAAGTATTATGAGAACAGTGACAATAGAATTGTCCCTTAATTTTGGCTTTCTTCTGCCCCATATCAGTTGATTCTTCTGACATGATAAAGAGATTATGCATTTTCTTTTTAACAACATGCTTGGCTTTAAAGAAGGAGAGAGAGTCATTATCCAACTCCAAAGCCAGCTTTAATTTTTAATTGATCTGGGACTACATAAACACCATTTGTAATAAGTGTTTGTAGAGAAGAGCAAAAACAAACATTTAGGAAGACATGAATTTTATGTGTGATGTAATACCAATCGGCCAAGTTACTTTAAATTGGATGGTCATGCCGGTTGAGGAACTATTACCTCTTCTACTTAAGAGGTCTGTCTTGTTCAAATCAAACTTTTATCAATTTTTTTTTCTGGAGCTGAGGATCAAACCCAGAGCCTTTCACATGCTAGGCAAGCACTCTACCACTGAGCTAAATCCCCAAGCCCATAATTTTTTTTTTTTTTCGAGACAGGATTTCTCTCTGTAGCTTTGTGCCTTTCTTGGATCTCTCTCTGTAGACCTGGCTGGCCTTGAACTCACAAAGATCTGCCTGGCTCTGCCTCCCAAGTGCAGGGATTAAAGGCATGCACGGCCGCCACCACCATCGCCCGGTCCTTTACCAATTTTGATGGTATTTATAGCTTACCTTCTCTGATAGAAACAAAAGCAAAACCTCATTCCCAATGTAACACATGTCCTGGTTTCCATTCTGAGGTCAGCACATCCTTAAAATATACAGGCTGATTTAACTCTGTAGTTTTTTTCTAATGTCCAATGTCTCTCCACAGCTATTGTTCCTTTCTCATTAGCATTGAGAAAATACAAAGTCAATAAAGTATTGTGCAATCTATTTCTGGGGGATTTTATTGCTCCTTTTTGTTTATTTAGCATACCCTTTAAAGTTCAATTTGATGTTTCTCTGACTGTTTCTCCTGTAGCATTGTGTGGTATTCCTGTAATATGTTTTATATCATAATAAGCAAAAAACTGTTTCATTTTACCAGAGACATAGGCTAGATATTTTTAGGTTTAACATATATAGGTATACCCATGATGGCCAAAACTTCTAGCAATTTCTGGATTACAGAATTAACCTTTTTGAAACTCAGAGCAGTTGCTCATGGAAATCCTGAGTAAGTATCAATGGTGTGGTGCACATGTTTAAATTTTCCAAATTCTACAAAATGAAATGCATCCATCTGCCAGATTTCATTCCTCTGAGTGCCCTTTGGATTACATCTTTTGGGTAGTGGAGTCTGATTGTAAAATGAACAAGTAGGATATTTCCATATAATTTCCTTAGCTAGTTTTCAAGTTATGGAAAAATCCTTTTTTAAAACCTCAGTATTGACATGATTTTTTTTATGAAACTCTGAGGTCTCCTGTACATTTCTTATCAATAGTTGATCATTCTCCTCAGTTTCTTGTGCTAAAGGGCCTGACAGACTCATATGGTATTGGATGTGAGTTATATATAAGGGATACTTCCTGTTTCTGATTATATCTTGTAAATGAATAAATAACAAATTTAATTCTGACTCATCAGGGATAAATTCTGCAGTTTCAATATGTAGGACCACTTTTTCTGCATACTGAGATACAGTATCTATGTCGAGAGGTTCTGAAGAGAGGAAGTAATAAGGCAGGGTGCATAGAGGAGCTAACTCTCTCTATTGGCACAGGATTTCATAGGGCTAAGATGTAGTAGCTTGCTCTCTACCTCTCCAATCTTTCAGCTTTTACTCCAATATCTGGCTCTTCGTTTTTTATTAATAAGACCTTTTAAGATCTGTGTTGCAGGGAAGTGGCTTAACTGCTCCTTGAACCCAAAGAATCTTCATATAAAGAAGTCTGTAACAATGTAGTATGCTTTGCAGATGCTCTCTTGTCTATTGCTCAGCTATATATAAGCACTGGGTAGAATAAACTGGATACAACAGTATTCAGTGATAGTCCTCCCAAATCTATCCTATGTCTCTGTGTTTCTTGTATGTCTCTGTTTTTTCTGTCTTTTCTTAATCTACACTCCCCTATTCAGGTATTGTTTGACAGGTTGGATGGTCCTGACAAGGGTCTGAGAAATATAAAGGTCTGATGACATAAAGGTTTGCATTATATGGGTCTAAAAGTTCCAAATAAGGTCATAAATTTTTATTTCTGTTCCTAGTTTATATCTGTCTCCACAGGTTTGCACTTTGCTAACAGACACATCCAAGCATCAATTGTTAATGACAACCTGCTCCATTTGACTATGAGCCCTGAACTTCATGAAAGCTGATATAAACTAATCCAACTGATGCAAATGCTGTTTCTTCAGCTGCTCAATGAACCAGTGGTTTCTAAATTGCCTCCTTCCCTTTGACTAACATTCTACCCTTCCAAGTCCCTGACAATGTCAGGGACAAGGACAGAATCTCTAAAGACAGGCAACTAGATCATCTTACAATCAGGTTGCCTAGCAACAGGACATTGAGGCAGAGCCCTTGACCCTTTCACCCTGTAAACATCCTATACAAACATCCTGTTAGCTTGCCCTACCTTATGCAAATAAGAGCTTCTTGCTCGCCCCACCCTGCAGGAACTATATAAACCCTCTTGGAGAAAAATAAAGTTGCATCTTGATCAGAATCTATACTTGGTGTATTTCCTTTGTATCTCCGATCTCTATCATTCCATCCTTAGGGTGATCAAGAACCCATTGAAGCCCTGTAGGTGGGGCAACTGGCGCCCAACGTGGATGAAACCACCTCTTGAGGATTTGGAACGTAGTCTCCCGGAGGAAGACCAAGACCTTGGTGAAGTTGCTGGATGTCCCTGAAATTGCCCGGTTCAGGATGGGATCCCGGAGGAGAGCGGAGACGACGACGCAGGTAAGAAAGTGACAAGCCATGGGACAGGCAACTTCATCAAAGGTTTATTTATTTCTGGCCTAAATGTGCCCCTCAAGATACAAGGAACTAGGGTAAAGAAAAAAGACCTTAAAGCTTTTGTTGATTATTAATGACATTCTCAGGGTCTATAAATATTTCCCTGACATACAAAAGCCTATTAATATAGGAGAAAAAAATCTTCAAACAAGCCTTTCCCTCCCCCTATACCTGCCCTAAGACCCCCCCGAGCACTTTCTGGTCCGCCTTCAGGCTGTCCCTGGGTTCACAACCTGTGCTCTATGGAAGAGGGGATGCTCACGACTTTTAAACCTAACAATCCTCAGGCGTCTGCTCCTGCCCATTCTCATCCCTCTGTTAATTTGACCTCTATCTCCCCTCTAAAACCTACCTAGGAGGCTTCCCTAGAGAAAGGGGAGGCCCATTACCATAATCCAGACTGGCTCCCTGCAAAAATCTCCCCTTAACACAGGATTCCTTGGGCCCTTTTATACCACCTCAAAAATCTTCGGCAGTTCCCCCTTCCTCAATGCCCCCTCCCTATGTTTCTCCATCTTCCCATTTTTGCGGGCCTATTTTTCATGAGTTGGCTCCCCTTGTCCCAGATCTCGGCTCACTGCGTCGGGCCCTCCAGGCTCCTAGGGAACATGTTGAGCTTTTAAGGGAATTGAAAACTCTTGACAAAGAATTTTAAGATCTTGCCCTTGAAGTGGTGGCTCCTGGTCCGCTAAAACCATCTCAAAAATCTAGTAAATCAAAGAGTAAGCCTCAGCCTGTCCTGGCATTTCCTGTTACCAGAAGCCAGACCTCTGGGGACTCATCCAAGGTGGCCACCCAGAGCGGCCCCCCAGGGGGTTTGGAAGATCAAAATGAGGAGGGGGAGGAGTAGGAGGGGGAGGAGGAGGAGAAGAAGCCATCACCAGAGGACCCCCGCCAGGACAGACTTATCACAAATTAAATTTCTGCCTTGTTGAAAAGCTGAAATCTGCCTGTGCTCAGTATGGTCCAATGGCTCCTTTTACATTAGCCTTGGTGGAAAACCAGAGCAAACATTTGTTAACCCCTAATGACTGGTATTTTCTTGCCTGTGCAGCTCTTTCTGGGGGTGACTTTGTCCTCTGGAAAATAGACTTTACAGAAAATTGTTGAGAAGTTGCTCAAAAAAATACTGAACAGCCGTCCTCAAAAACTTGGACACTAAAGAAACTCCTTGGCAACCCCCCTTATGATACAAAGGCAGCACAGGCAAAATTCACTCTTGGCCTCCTGGCCCAGATTCAAAACTCGGGGGTCAGGGCCTGGAAACACCTGCCCCAAAAGGGCTGGGCTACCACCTCATTAGCAAAGATTCGTTAGGGCCCTGATGAACCTTTTAGTGAATTTGTCTCTCGCTTAAATGATGCAACTGAGAGACTTTTTCGGCCAAACGAACAGGAAAGCACCTTTGTTAAACACTTGGCCTTTAAAAATGCAAACCCAGCCTGCCAGGAAGACCTCTGCCCTCATAAAAACAGAGCGGACCTCTCTGAATATGTGAGACTCTGTTCAGGTGTTGGCACCGCCCATGCCATGGGATCAGCTATAGGTGCTGCCCTCAGGGCTTCACAACAGCCTGGAGCCCGCACCTGTTATTTCTGTAAACAACTCGGACATTTCGCTAGGGAATGTCCCCAGAAAGGTCACAGCCTCATGCCCTTAGCCCAGCCGGCTCAGGAGGCCGCCTCTATGAGGGCCCTGTCTTCCACTCTCTGCCCTCACTGCAACAAGGGCCGTCATTGGGCTACAGAATGCAGGTCAAAAGTCAATTACCTCGGTCAGCCCCTTCCTCTCCGGGTGCCAGGAAACTTCCAAAAGGCCAGCCCCTGGCCACAATGCCTCCAAGAGCGCACCCTGGGGCCTTGAGGTTCACTCACCTCCTGCCTCCCCAGCAACAACAAATTCTCCTGCCCCAGTTCCATCCTCCTCCCTCCGGAGAGCAACTCCAGACAGTGCTGGATTGGATTTGTGTGCCGCCTCTTAAACAGTATTAAACTCCCTTGAAGGGGCTCAGGTCATCCCTACAGGGGTGACAGGGCCCTTACCTCCTAATGTTTGCATGCTTGTCCTTGGCCGTGCTTCTGCAGCCCTCCAAGGGGTGCAGGTCTACCATGGCATAATAAATAGATAGTGATTTCTCAGGTGAAATTAAGATTCTAGTCACTGCTGTAAACGGCATGGTCATGATTCCTCAAGGTATGTGCTTGGCACAGCTAGTTCCTCTACCCTCCTCTGTCTGTGATAATCCCTCAATTACAAACACCCCTCGGGGGTCAGCTGGATTGGGCTCCTGGGAGGCCTAATGGATCCAGCCTGTTACTCAGGATCGCCCTACTCTCAACCTTACAACAGAGGGAAAGAAGTTTCAGGGTATCTTGGATACAGGGGCAGATACCACAGTCATTTCACAGTCTCACTGGCCGTCCACTTGGACACTGGTTCCATTCATCACAGATTTAAAAGGAATCAGTCAGTCTAGTAATCTTTTAATTAGTTCAAGGACACTTTCCTGGAAGGATGAGGAAGGAAACCAGGGGACTGTCACTCATTTTGTGGTTACCGGCCTGCCTGTTAATCTTTGGGGAAGGGATATACTTTCACAAATGCAAGTAACCTTATATAGCCCAAACTCTACAGTCACACAACAAATGCTACAGATGAATTATATCCCTGGCACAGGCTTGGGCAAGGCAGCTCAGGGGAGAGTTCAACCAATTCAGCCCGTTCCCAAAGAGGATACACATGGGCTGGGATATTCGGGGTTTTAGTAGCGGCCACTGACCCTCTTGTCCCCCATGCAGACAAAATTACCTGGATGACCCAGACCCCTGTCTGGGTGTATCAGTGACCCCTTACTAAAGAAAAGCTACAGGCCACCACTATGCTTATACAAGAGCAGCTTATGGCTGGCCACATTTAGCCTTCCAACTCCCCTTGGAATACACCTATATTTGTTATCAAAAGAAGTCAGGAAAATAGAGGCTCCTTCAAGACTTAAGGGCAGTAAATAAGGAAATGAGGCCTATGGGGGCACTTCAGCCTGGAATGCCTTCGCCTGTGGCTATTCCTGCTAAATTTTACAAGATGGTCATTGACCTTAAAGATTGTTTCTTTACTATTCCCTTGCACCCCGAGGACAGAGCCTATTTTGCATTCAGCCTTTCCAGCCCCAATTTTCAGGGACCCATGCTTTGCTTCCAATGGAAGGTACTGTCCCAGGGCATGGCCAACAGTCCTACTCTCTGCCAGAAATTTGTGGCTCAGGCTGTGGACCCTGTCAGACTTAATTGGCCCCAGATATATCTTACATGGATGACCTTCTCGCTGCACCTGACCCCATCTCCCTTGAGCGATGTTTTTCAGAACTCAGTAGAGCCCTTAATGGATTAGAACTACAGATTGCTCCAGATAAGGTCCAAACCCAGGACCCTTTCAGTTACCTGGGGTTGGAACTCCATTCAAACTGGGTCCTCGTTCCTCGCTTCCAGTTACGCACTGACCATCTCCATACCCTAAATGATTTCCAACAATTGCTCGGCCATATCCAATGTCTTAGGCCTTATCTTAAACATCCTACGGATTCTCTCCTTCCCCTCTACGAGATCCTCCGGGGTGACCCTGACCCCACATCACCTTGTGTGCTTTCCCCTGCAGCCAAGGAGGCTTTGATTCAGATAGCCATTGCCACTAACCAACAGTCTTGCTTTCAGATTTCCTATGCCATACCTCTATATTTTATACTTTTGCCCACACCACACACACCCACAGAAGTCTTTTGGCAACATGCTCAAGAACCAAAACTTAAAGGCAAGATACTCGTCTGGGTCCACATGCCTGCTGCCCTTTCGAGAGTCATTTCCTTCTACCTCGAACAGGTGGCCTCACTCATTATGAAAGGACGACAGACCTCTCGCCAATATTTTGGTAAGGACCCTGATATCATACTCACACCCTAATCCAAGGATCAAACCCAGTTTTTGTTCCAAACCTTAGATAAGTGGGGGGTTGCCTTGGCAGGGTTTACGGGGACCTTGGATAATCACTTCCCAGATGACCCCTTGCTCCATTTTGCCTGGCTACATCCCTTCATCTTTCCAAAAATTACAAAAACTGGTCCCATATCTCGTGCACTTACAGTCTTTACCGATGGTTCCGCTAATGGTGTTGCAGCTTTTGTGGCCCAAAGCCACCCTACCTCCTTCCTAACGCCTTTCCGGTCAGCGCAGTTGGTTGAACTTTCAGCAATTTTAAAGGTTTTTCAGACCTATTCTGATCAACCTATTAATATCTATACAGATAGTGCCTATATTGCCTTTTCCATCCCCTTGTTAGAAACCTCTCCAGCCATGAGGCTTACCTCCAACACCACCCCACTTTTCTCCCAGATTCAACAGCTTGTCCTGACTCACCAACACCGATTTTTTACAGGCCATATTAGAGCCCATAGTGATCTTTCTGGACCATTAACCGATGGCAATGCACAGGCCAATGCCGCCACCAGGCTAACTTTCCCTGTTATGGTCGGCTTAGTCCTTCAGGTCCAAACTGCCCATAAGATCCACCATTTAAATTCTCAGACACTCCATCTTCTTTTTAAGATCTATAAACAACAGGCCCAAGAAATTGTCAAACAATGTCCCTCTTGTGTTGTTTCTCACCCTGCCCCACACTTGGGAGTCAACCCTCGAGGCCTCCTTCCCAACCAAATCTGGCAGACAGATGTTACTCATTGCCCCAATTTCGGCAGACAAAAATTTATCCATGTCTCTATAGATGCCTTTAGTAGCTTTATCTTCGCCTCTCCTCATGCTGGGGAAGCCACAAAGGATGTTTTTTTTCACCTGATTCTTGCCTTTTCTGCCTTGGGAAAACCAGCTAAGATAAAGACAGACAATGGCCCTGCTTGTACCAGCACAGGCTTCAAAAAAATTTGTGATAGTCTACAAATTATTCATACCACAGGAATACCTTACAATCCCCAGGGACAGGGCATAATAGAACGAGCCCACCAGACCCTAAAGACCTGGTTGGCTCTCCTCAAGTCTTCTAACCTTGATTTTACCTCCCCCAGAGATCAATTGAGCCATGCTCTGTTTGTTCTCAACTTCCTCACCTTAGATGCTACAGGGCACACTGCCGCTGACAGGCACTCGCACGCTTCTCCAGATGCCACCTGGCTACTAGCCATGTGTCGAGATTCCCTCATGGGGCTTTGGAAGGGCCCCAACTCGGTCTTTATTTGGGGACGAGGTTTGGCCTGCATTCTTGACCAGATACACTCTGCTCCCAGATGGTTACCAGAACGCCTGGTTAGAGCTGTAAATATACCTGATCTGCCCAGGAGAGATAGCCCCTCTCCTGAGGAAACTTCTTCTGTTTTAAATGCTGTCCCTCAGGCAAGCCCTCCTGGCTGTTGTCCTAGCCCACAGCAACCCCCACCAGCCCTTTAGCCCTGATATCACTCTGCTCAGAGTTCCTGTGGGGGGACAGTGGGAACTTTACAGCAAACTGTTTTTGAGACCTTTCATACAGTATACAAGTCCCATAGTCAATCACGTTCTGGGCTGAGCAGGGACAGTGCTTGTCACAAATCCAGTCTGACAGCAGGGGTCATGTTTCCAAGGGCAGTGCTGAATTTTCATCCAAAAAACAGAAAGGCTTGTGGGACCTGCTGGCCTTGGTGTCACAGGTGGTCATAGCCATGTTGGGCCAGCTTGACACAGCCTGTGGCTGGTAGGTAGCACAGCAAACAGGGTAGCACCAGAGATGCCACTCAGGGCACTTAGGTCCCTTCCACCTAGACTAACCTATTATTCCTCAGATCAATTCCTAGATCTCTAGGAAGAGAAGCGCTCTGAGACGACTGCCTTGACAGGAGCCTGTTACTGCTATCACCATAGCAGTCCTTCTGGGGGTTGGAGCAATGGGAACAGGCACAGGAATTGCCTCTCTAATCCTGTCCAACCAATATTACTCTGAGCTTTGACTGTCCATAGACAAGGATATTGCCCAATTCTTCTATTCATGTTGCTGATGCTGCCTTGAAGGCTTGGCTGGCAGGAATTTTGGGTCAGGTGCATCAACAGAACCCTGCAGCTGAGTTTCCTCCAGGCCCCAGCTGGTGGCCCCTAGATCTGACTGGAGTCTTGAGTGTCTATGTTGTCATGATAACGCCTGCAGCTTTCTCCTGAGGCTGAGTGGATTTCAGATGGTGTGGACCAGGGTGGAGTCCTCTGACTGGTTGAGGATTCTTGGAGGATCTTATCTTCATATCCTGAGTAAAGCCACTTCCAGTTGAGCAGCATTTCCTATAATGAGGCACAGGGGCACCTGGATCTGAAATTCAGTGTCCTCAAATCCAAATTTCAGGTTTTGGATTAAGGATGCTCAGCCTGTTTTGTGTTTCTATTTCTCCCAGAAGCTGCCTCAGGAACCCATGTTTTGCTGCAACCAAACCTATCCAGTGGTTATTCAAACTGCTACACCATTTCCCATTTCCCTCTGGCACACTGGGCAGTCCTCTTGGTCAGTTGCTCCAGTTTCTCCTCTAATTTCAATCGCCACATCAGTTGATTGTGCACATTGCCCTTTACCCATTGCTTTTCTTGTGTGTGTGTGTGTGTGTGTGTGTGTGTGTGTGTGTGTGTGTGTGTGTGACACAGGTGTGACCATGCCAGATTGTACAACCCTATGTGCAAACATGGATACCAGAGAGAAGTAACATGTATCTTCATTTTGTGACAGGGTTTCACTGAACCACATGCTTTCAGGATGCTTTTATGTCCTTCATCCCTTGCTGGGGTTAGAGGCTTCCATGACATTCCAGGATTTGTTTTTATGTAGGTGCTGAGGATTCAGACTCAGGTCCTCAGGGTTGCAGAGTGACTGCTCAAACCCTCCGAGTGTCTCCACAGCCCCATTTATTGGTCATTACATTCTCATATCATTGCTTACCTTTCTGTTCAAATATTTTCTAAGTTGGACATGTTCTCACTACTGTCTGAGCATTTATTTACAGCCATTTGCCAGCATCTGTAACCACCAGTTTTTTCTTGATGAGCACAATTTCTTGATTTGCTTTCAAAAAGACTAATATTCCATTATGCAGTTTTCTTTTTCTTTTCCAGACAGGGTCTCTCAACATAGTCCTTACAGGCCTGGAACTCAGAGATCCACCTGCTTCTTTCAGCCTGAAGGCTGGGATTAATGTTTTGGGCTAACACATCCAACCCTGCTTGTTGGTCATGTGTGTTCACAGGCCTGTGGAGATGTAACCCAGGTTTTTCTCATTCCAGGTGAGAGTGCAGAAACTTCCCATGGTTTGACTTTCTGGAATCATGACTCAGTGTCAAGGGTGTGCTGATGTTGAAGGTCATCAAGGCCCTGAACACCATGTCCTACCTTACCATGTGGTTATTCTGCATTTTCCTAAAGGGCTTCATGCATGATATTTAGGGGTGTTATCTGGTTACAAAAGATGGCATTTTCACTCTGAAATTATTAAGAATATGCTTTGGAAACATTTATTTTTATGTTTTATTTTTTGGTTTTTTTTTTTTTTTCAAGCTAGAATTGCTGTAAGTATCCCTGACTGTCCTGGAACTTGGATTATAGACCAGGCCACAAACTCAGAGATCTGTCTGCCTCTGCCTCCTGAGATGGAATTAAAGGCATGTGCCACCATCACCTGCTTGAAATATTTTAATTAGCATTGATTGTGCAAATACTGAGTTTTGTGGTGACATTTTAACACATGACATTTTTATTTTATTAGGGACAGGGTTCAAGTCAATATGTCCATAGAGCTGTCAGAGGACAACTTATGGAAATTGGTTCTCACCCTCCACCACACTGGCCCTGCAGTTCCAGGATTCGGGGCCAAGCACCTTTACCCACATACTGAGCCATCTCTCTAGCTAAAATTTTGTTTTGACCTTTTCATTTATAAAGTTAAATATAGGACTCACACATGCTAGGAAAGTTTTCATTCAGCCAACGCTCCATTTTTTTTGAGACTGCCTCATGGTGACAGTTTCCTTTCTTTCTTTGCTTCTCCAACAGAAGCAGTCTATCACATGATCCATTGAACTCCCAGCAGATCTGACAGCTCAGCCATCCTGCTCCTCCTACATGAAAGGCAAAGTACCTCTACTCACCATGGCATTGCTGATGGTCTACCTCATGGTTCCCTATATCTGAATTAGAGGAGAACCCTTGAAAAAACTCATAATCTACCTCCCACTGGTGCTCCTGATAACTAGGCTTGCCCAAAATTTCATAATAGCTTGTCTGCAACAGCTCCTCTACTAGGTAAGCAGAGATCAAATGACTAAGGCAGCACAGGGCTTCACAGCTCTGGATTCTACCCTAGAGCCATATGGGGCTTCATCTGGGAAATATATATTTTAGTAGAAACTATTCCAGTCTCTCAGAGCACTTTCTGTTCTTCTTCCAAGAGGTGTGTATTCCATTACACAGTCACCAGCCAATGCAGCCTACCATTTCCTTCATAGCTCAGAAATCCTGCAGCCAAACTTAAGTCACATAA
Source organism: Peromyscus eremicus (assembly GCF_949786415.1). Taxonomy (NCBI): domain Eukaryota; kingdom Metazoa; phylum Chordata; class Mammalia; order Rodentia; family Cricetidae; genus Peromyscus; species Peromyscus eremicus. The sequence goes on from NW_026734290.1 coordinate 1,243,577, forward strand.
AACAGTAACTGCTGTTAAAGGAAAGGGAGACCATGAATTAGAAAACAATGAAGTGTCTATGGAAAGGATTAGAAGTAGAAAGGCAACAATGGAAATGATGTAATATAATTACTAAAAACTATTTTAAAAAATTAGCGAGAAAGAGGAGGGTTTATATGAGCAAGAATTGTTGAGATCAATTTTGGATAAAGCACAGGGACAAATAGCCAAACAAGTGGAAACACATGAACTATGAACCAATGGCTGAGGGGCCCCTATCTGGATCAGACCCTCTGAATGGGTGAGATAGTCGATTAGCTTGATCTTTTTGGGAGGCATCCAGGCAGTGGGACCAGGTCCAGTGCTTATTGCATGAGTTGGCTGTTTGAAACCTGGAGCTTATGCAGGGTCTCTTGGCTCAGCCTGGGAGGGGACTAGACCTGCCTGGACTGAGTCTACCAGGTTGATCTCAGTCTTCGGGGGAAGGCTTTGCCCTGGAGGAGGTGGGAATAGGGGGTAGGCTGGGGGGAAGGTGAGGGGGGCGAGAGGGGGGAGAACAAAAGAATCTGTGGCTGATATGTAGAACTGAATTGTATTGTAAAATAAAATAGAATAAAATTTTAAAAAATTGAAACAGGCTATATGGCCATGTGGTTCAGAAACTAGGGGTTTGTGTTAGAGCACACCAAGTATTAGTCACACATTTTCTCTCAGGTTGTTCATCTTAAACCTATAAAATAATAATTCTTTTAGGCAGGGCTACACCATTTTATCCAGTTCTATATGGGTCAAACTAGTGTAACTACTGTAGCATGGTTTTGTGATAAGTTCAGTTCTTTATCCAGATGCTTGATTCCCTGATCTGTGGATACAAGTGTCCAGTCAGAACAATTAATAATCATCTAAAATACATAAAATTGATTACCTCACTACTTATTTCTAATGTGAGCTACAGTCAAAGGCAGAGAGCTTTCATGTTCCTTCTTGTCCATCCCTTTCTGTAATGGGAGTACACCTGCTTTATAGTTTGTCAGTGAACTCAGTTCTTACCCAGGACCCTTTCATTTGTAAGTTTGCAATAAAATCAAGAGAAGTTGAAGGATACTCATTTACCAGTCTATTTTTTCTTCTCAATGACCAGTTTATGTCCAGTCTTGAAGTAGTTTGCAGAATTTTCTTTCCCCTACTGGGCAGCAGAAGCAGAATTAGGTGTTCAAAGCAATTCTCAACTGCATAGTATGAGGCAAGCCTAAGCAACAGGAGACATTGCTCTAACCAGAAATAATCAACTCACTTGAGAAAAATGGAAAGAAATTCTTAATGACCTGAAAGCAATGGGGAACAGAAACAAATAAGAGATGAGAGCAGAGATGCATTTAAAGAAAATCAAATTCTAACAGTGAAACAAATAATTGTCTTGTTAAAAAAATAAATATAATTGAAAAAACACATGGCTCTATTGACTTTGAAAAAAAGAAAACCATTCTCTGGTAGAGGGAATGGTATTAATAAGATATCATATCACCGTTCCCCTATGTGCAACATTAGCTGCTGAGACCTGTGACCTGGCACACACAGCTACAGCTAATAGAAATAACCATCATAAGCAGGATTGAAAATATCTGCATAGGATAATTTATTGTTCAAAATTCAATACCCATGGGCTCAAGTTAACTTTCTCAAATGGTACACCCAAAATCTAGCCTGCCTTCACTCACATGACATGTATCAATACATGCTGGGGAGTTACCAAATCACTGATCCTGCCATAATCAGGTCCATTTGATAATGGTCACTTATGCAGCATTTTGCCTCCCCTGTTTCCCCCAACAGTGTACACAGTAAACTATTCTTTCTATCCCAGTCTCCAGGCACACAAAAATCCTTTTCCTGTTACTGAAATGGACAGTTGACTACATAACCCAAATTTTAAAGTTTAAAACTCTGTGGTATTTGAGTTCTTCAATCTGAAATTGTAGTTAGTTCAATCACAAGGACAGTTAAATTGACTGTGCTCATGGCTAACTGATTAAGCATAAAAAAGTTTGTCTCAGAAAAAAATTTCTACAATGCTGGAGGTACTGCTCTTAGAGAATATGCCTCCCCAGGGATAAATTTTCCACACACCTAAAGGTCTAATGAACAAAAATATCTTAAATAACAACATGCATCAAGTGGTGGTTAATGTCAAAAGAGAAACCAGTCTGGCACAGATTTTGCTTGCCACTTGTGCTGTCATCCGTAAGTCTCTCTTAAGTCTGGCCTGAGGTAGCCCATTGAACAATTTAAATAGGGCTAGGAGAATGCAAGTTTAGCCACCTAGGCAGATAGAGATTTATAGAGAAAAATTATCTTTTAGATCCTGCAGTATGATTTAAATACAAATATATCATGATGCATGACTTAAAAGAGAAATAGAACATAATGTATAACCTAAAAGATATATTTAAAGAATGTATCAATGCCACAATTCCCACACAAAGGACATAGAACACAAATACAAAAACCAGCATGGGAAAGTCACCTATTCATACTGTGAATGGTGGTCAAATGAACAGCTATTCTGAGCTATTCTAACCTGAGAATAAGGCTTCTTTTGCCTACAAGTAAGCTGGTTCAGAAGACCACAAATGCTTGTATGCAGGACCAGAACAAGTTCATTTTAACTAAACCCTGATTGCTGTGTATCTCAAGGCTGTGGCATCACTGTACATAATTTTATTTTTTATTTTTGTTTTTTTCTGTAGCTTCAGTGGACCTCCTGGAAGTCATTCTGTAGACCAGGCTGGCCTTGAACTCAGAGATTCACCTGCCTTTGCCTCTTTTTTTTTTTTTTTTTTCTTTTCGAGACAGGGTTTCTCTGTGTAGCTTTTGCGCCTTTCCTGGAACTCGCTTTGGAGACCAGGCTGGCCTCGAACTCACAAAGATCCGCCTGCCTCTGCCTCCCGAGTGCTGGGATTAAAGGCGTGCACCACCACCGCCCGGCCTGCCTTTGCCTCTTGGGTGCTGGGATTAAAGGCATCCACTACAACCACCTGGTTTCAAGAATTTCATTTTTTTTTTCAGTTTTTCAATACAAATTTCTCTGTGTAGCCCTGGATGTCCTAGAACTCACTCTGTAGACCATGCTGGCCTTGAACTCATGGAGCTCTGCCTTCCTCTGCCTCCCAAATTCTGGGATTCAAAGTGTGCACCACTACCTTCCAGCAAGTATTTCATTTTTTAAGCTTTGTTTTATATATGTGTGTGTTTACCTGCTTGTGTCTGTGTGCAGTACCTGCAGAGACCAGAAGATGGAATCAGAGCCCTTGGACCTGGAGTTATAAGCAACCATGGTTTCCAGCATATGGAGGTAGCTCATTCCCACAGCTGAGTTATTGTTGAGTACAATTCATGCCAGCTTGTCCTCAGGTACACCTCTAGAATTGCTCTGGCATTTGAACCTTGGGCTTTCATACCCAAAGGTACTTCCCTAAAAATTCTTCAAAACTCCACAACTCTTTGTAGATGCCTGATTGCCTTAGCCTTAGACAGACTTCAGTTCTAGTCTCAGGATCTTCTCATAAACTGGATATCTTCTAGATTCACCACCATTCTGAGCTCCAAACTGAATGTTTTACAGGCATGAGGGAAGCAGAAAGTGATCACATTCAGACAAGTCAGACTTTACTCCTGCAAGTTCCTTTTCTCAAGGAATAAACTCAAGAAGGGGGGAACACCTGACATATTAGTTTCTGTGCTCCAATTGCTGCCTATTATTACCAGATTGGAGATAAACTCACTCTTGTGGCTTGGATTAATTGGTCAACCATCTTTTAAAGACTTTTAGTGTCAATTCCTCTCCTCTTTGTATTCTTTGTATTTTCCCCTCATTTTGTGGAAATTTGGGTTTAGAAAACTCTTGAATCAGTTCTCCTGTCAGGGACAAGGATAGAATCTCTAGTTAGTGGAAAAATACAGACCCTCATAATACAGGGAACTAGATCATCTTACAGTCAGGTTGCCTAGCAACAGGACATTGAGGCAGAGCCCTTGACCCTTTCACCCTGTAAACCTCCTGTACAAACATCCTTGGCTTGCCCCACCTTATGCAGATGACAGCTTCTTGCTCCCCCCACCCTGCAGAAACTCTATAAACCCTCTTGGAGAAAAATAAAGTTGCACCTTGATCAGAATCCAGACTTGGTGTGTTTCCTTGTATCTCCTGTCCCTATCATTCTGTCCTTAGGGTGGTTGAGAACCCGTTGAAGCCCTGCAGGCAGGGCATTCTCCCACTGCCCCTGCAGTTCAAGGGGTGGCAGCTAAGGCAGTGCAGCACCATGTCAGGTTCAACATCACACATTCCTCCTACCCAGTGACACCACAATCATTGTCTGAGAGAAGGAGTGGTGAAGTCAGAGCCCAAGTGATGCTCCATGAGACTGTTATCGAAGCCTGCCTCTGCCAAGGTGGATGCAACACTGGAAAAGGCCATGGGAAAGGACAAAGGATCACACAGAAGAGTGCAAACAAAAGGGAAGAGGAAAATAAAGGCAACTGGCTAAAGTGGCTGACCAACAGCTACAGATCTGCCAGTGGAAAGTAGAGACACTGAGAAACAGAGTCCAGTCTCTGAAGTAGAAGAGAAAGAAGCCATCTGACTAACCATCCATCATGACTGTCAGTGTCCCTGCCTCGCTACTTGTACAATCCAGAGGAATGTTTTAACCAATCTTTTTGTAAATGTGTTTTTTAGCAGCTCTAGAAACATTTTTAAATGGTGGGGGAAATCCTATTTCATTCCATATTTTAAATATAAATGATTTTTTAAAAAGTTAAATCACTTGACAGTTTTTGTTTTTTTCATACAATCAGAAAATATCAGGATACTGAATTAGGAGAGGATGTGACTGTCTCAGGGGTCCACCATAACATTCAGTACAGGGGGTTAGTTTTATATCCTACAATACACAGCATTCTAAGTGAAATTTGAAGAATTTTGGTCATGCATTTGTATCCAGAATATGCTTAGTTATATCTGGTCTCATATTTCTAGTAGAAATGTTTCCTAAAAAACCACTGCTTGGTCTTTGCATTGTCAGAACTGGCTCTGGTCATGAAGTCCATTTTCCTAAAATTTGTGATAATGTGCTGTAAAAAATGGAAATTTTAAATATGAACTGTATGTGGCATAAAACTGTGAGTCAATGGAATTGATAATTGTGAGCATTTGATTGTTATGTGAACTCTTAGGGAAAACTTGACAAATTTAGGATGGACCATCACTGGAATAAGTTCAAAGAGAAACACCACATGGCTCTTTTGGATACATGAACACAATGTATGACTCTTAGAGGTTGGGTAGATGTTTCAAAAATTGAAATGTCTGTGTACTCTGCTCCTCAACCAATAAAATCTCATTTGAGAAAGAGTAAAAACAAATTCTTGGAGCACCAAGTCTAAAGTAGTTTCAGGTTCTATCAATCATATATTTCTTCTGGGTGGCTGGGCTGAGTTAAAGATGAACTTTGATCAGCCATCCTCACCTTACTACTTTTAATGACATGTACATAGGCTTGAATAGAAGGCTCAGCACTGAGAACACTATCAGTTCATACACAGGGACTGACTCTCATTTTCTGCACTTACAAGATGAGCTGACAACTGTGAGTACCTCCAGTCACAGGGGATCAGACACCATATTCTGGTCACCATTGGTACCTAGCATGAACTTGGTATACTAACTTGCAAAACTTATGCCCTTAAATTAAATTTCATTCTTTTCTAAGATAACAGACACATGAATAATGACTTTCTTACAATATGGAATTACATTCATATCTGTCTTTTCACCATTTGCATATCTGGTTTCCTAGAGGCAAGGCAAATGCACTCAATGACATGGAAATACAGGTAGATGTGACAAATCTGATGTAGGTGCTGGGAATCCAACTTGACTACCCAAGAAGACCAGTACTACTGAGCCAACTCTTCAGGTCCCAAATATGTCAATATTATTTTGATGATGGAGATGTCCTGCTGATCTTTCTATCTCCTGTGACTTGAAGGTGAGGAAAGTCCTCTCTAGATGGTTATCAAAGGATTCAATGGATTTCTATACCTCTGTGAATGGACTCTATATTGTTTTTTGTTTTCATTGTTAACACATTTCTTGTGAAGTGAGTAAAGATAACAAAAGCTTTTGTTGAAACCAGTCACAGTCCAGCCAGATTATCTTATGAAAAATTCCATAATTTGAGATATGCTGCTTCTTTTCAATTTTTTTTGAGACAGGATGTGTCCAAATAGGCTACCCTGGAATTCACTATGGGGACCAAGCTGGCCTCAAACTCAGAGTGCTGGGATTGCATTCATGTACCTCTAAGTTCAGAAATATGGGTTTCTAAGTGACCTACAATGGAATCAGAACATGAAAAGATAAAACAATATTTAAAAAGAAACCTTGTTTTAAGGCTGGGCGGTGGTGGCACATGTCTTTAATCCCAGCACTTGGGAGGCAGAGCCAGTCTGATCTCTGTGACTTCAAGGCCAGCCTGGGTTACCAAGTGAGTTCCAGGAAAGGCACAAAGCTACAGAGAGAAACCCTGTCTTGAAAATCCAAAATAAAAAAAAAGAAAAAAAGAAAAAAAGAAACCATGTTTTAAAGAACAGAATTATTTCTTGAAATTCTTTAATTTAACTGGGCAAATAATTTTATATATTCTCAATAACTGGGTTTTCTTTGCTAATATTTTCATCCACTTAAAAATGTTTGAACTGCATTTGTGTGTCTACATCTGTGCCAGGATGTGTATGTAGCACTGAGAGGACAACTTACATTTCTCTGTTATATACTTCTCCTATGTGAGTTCTAGAGATGAAACCTATGGACTCATTTATTTTCAAACGACATCAATGACACTAATTCAGGTCTAAAAATAATTTATGTATGTGCTGATGTAGGAGTGTGCATATGTCAATGCCCAAGTGTAGAAATAAAAAAAAAATTGTAGGAGTAGTATGAATCACCCAAAGATAGAATTCAGGTCCTCAGGCTTAGCAAAAACAATTTTACTGAATGAGGCAATTCTCTGGCATTCAACTGTGGTTCTGAGAAAATGTAATAAACAAATGCTTAGCGCCCATAATCAATTTTGAAAAATATATGGTTGTATAAATATTTTAATATGCAAAGAAAATTTATTATTCAATTTGTCCTTTGTTCTTGTATCCTTCTATGAAATTAAGATTACAAATTGAAAATAAGACAATAATTTAATGTTGTAGTATTTCTACAAATCTTATTTGAGCACCAGTGAAATGGCTTATTAGTAAGGTCTTTGGTGTGCAAAGCTGGAAACTAGATGATGATAATCCTATTAAGAGGACTACAAAGCTGTCTTTTTGTCTTCACATAACTTCCATGAGCCTACAACCCATAATCATATCACACACCACATAAATGTTTCTTACAAGAGATATCTTAGTGTTATTACATTACCTGGCATCTCTCGATAATTCTCTTGGAAGGAAGTACTTGAAGATGAAATGCCAAATTGTTAACTCATGTGGATGGGACAACCATGGAATTTCAAATTATATAAATATACATATATAATAAAGCAAGCTATGGGATGAGGTGCATGGTGGATTGCTTATTATCCTACTTTTTACATCTTTATCAGATAAATGAAAATAATGCTTTGAATAAACACATGAGGTATTGAATGTTTCTTTTATTCTCTTCCATTAAGCATTATAACATTACCATAGTTAAATTTTGTTGAAAAAAGCATACATGATGGGAGTACATCATCTACCTTTGGACTTGTACTCAGAAGGTGGATACATGAGGAATCTAAGTTCAAATGTATCCCTGAATTATTACTAACATTCAAGCAAAAAAGAATTACAAGCACATATCTCAAGGGAATTCATGAAAATCTGAAAAACAAAGCCAGCAAAAAAAACCCCACTACCATTTTACAGATAACCTTACTTGAAAGGTATGATCACACACTGCCTGATATTTAAGTAAACAGTGGACCACTTAGATTGTGGGTATACCATTCTATACACTACAGAAGGAAAATACCTATCACTATACAAAATGAACAAAAGGCATAGGATAAATAAAAAGGCAAAAAAATAAACATCACTAAATGTACTTGTCACATATATAGAACACTTTAGTATCTACTTCAAAAGTTTCAAGATAGAAATCACAATGCACTGATCTCCACCATTAACCCTGAGTGAACATGGTAAGTAATTTATTTCCTTCAAGTGTGTGATGAAAAATAAATGAAACATGATTTTTTTCTCTTGAAGCCGAAGACAACTGTAATGTCTAAAGTCTTTACCAAATTATTTACATGAGTAAAGTTTTTCTTTTGTGTGAGTTTGTCCTCATTTCCACACTTCAAAATGACACAAATAGACTTTAAAAAATTACAGCACTAGAGATATGACTGGGAAGTTAAGAAATGTTCATTCCCACAACCAAGGTCTGATTTTTGACAACTTCCTGTCATTCATCGACAAGATTCAATGGTCTAACATTTTCAGTAACCAGATTGCATGATCACATACCCACACAAACACAGCGACATCACATAATTACAGGTACAACAACTTTTTAAAGAAACAATTTTATATGAAGGTTTTTCTTCCTTTAAGCATTAATTACTGTAACAGGTATTTAGGCATCCAACTGCTTTCAAAATTTTTCTTCATCATGAATTGGTTCATGTAACAGAAAACTAGCATGTAGGCTTGAAGCCAGGGTAATCAATCCTTCTAAGTTGGTGGTATCCTTTTGGAATTTTTAGGAAATGCTGCCCTGCTGGAGTAAATATGTGACTGGAGGGAAGGCTTTAAGAAATTACATCCACACACCATTTCCAGGTCCCATTCTGTGCTTCAGGCTGCAATTTAAAGATGTGAGTTCATAGCCTCCTGCTTTAGCTGCCATGTCTGACACATATTGCCACGCCACTTTCATGCTGATATTGTATCCTCTGGAACCAAGGGCCAAATTATACTCATTTATAAATTGATCTGGACATTATATCTCAACAGAAAAGAAAATAATACAAATACATAAAATTTTATACCTGAATTAGATATTTCATGCAATTTAAGAGAAGTACAAAATCTAATAGTTATATTACCATTTAAATCAATAGTACAAGTTCCAAAATTACACAAAGAAACCTTGTCATGACAAATCAAATCAAATAAATAAATAAATAAATAAATAAAGCAAGTTTTTACAGTTTTGGAGGGAAAGATACCCCAACTGTCAAAAGTCAGCTTTTACTTAGAGCTATGAAGGGAAGATATCCTGGATGCCTACTGCTGTGACGGAAAAGGTAACCTGAATATTGAGAAGTCAGGCTACACCTGATGCTGTGCTTCAGTGGGAAACAGTCTCCCTGCCAAAGGTATTAATCCTGCTCCTCTCCAAAAGAGAGCCCTTACAGTTGGACTCTGCTCCACACTGCTAAGAGAGTTTCCCAAGAAAGATGTCCAGTGCTGCTCTCCTCCACTCCCCTGAGGGAGTTTTTAAACAGAGCTGTCAATTCGTTTTCTGTTCTGCTCTATTAGTTTCTAACAAAGATGTCCATTTCTTCTCATCTAGAGCTCAAATTCTTACTTCTATGCTTCACTCAACAAGAAGTGAAATGCTGCAGAAATGTAGCAGTCTTTGGTGAAAAGTTGTTACTTCTGCTCCGATCTTTTAAGGGAGTTTGCCAGCAGAGGGGTCTGCTGCTTCTCTAATCCAATCCTATAATCAGCTTCTCATCTACTCCAGTAAAAACTCTTCATGCAAAATGCATTCAAGATATATATTTGGTAGGAAGGAATCTAGGAGAGCTCCAGAATCTCTCAGGCAGCTGCCAAATGAACAGACACAGGGCTTGAAAAAGTTGAAATATTGGTTGGATTTCATGCTCATGAATTGGTTGATTTCAGGCTCATGGAATGGTTGGATTTGTGCTTCCTTGGTCAAGTTTACAGTGTGTTTCTTTAGCTCTGGTTTCAGGTCCAAAGTGTGTTTATTTTAATGCCCCCTTTTAAAATTTTGATTCTGGTTTCATAACCACGGTGTTCCTATAACTGTTTCTGGATTCAGGAACAAAGTGTGTTTCTTTGACTCTGGTTTCAGTGTCAGGATGTTTTTCACTCTGATTTCAGGGCCAAAGGGTGTGTCTTTCACTGGCCCTATTTTCAGGGTCAGTGTTTGTTTTTGTGGCTGCCTCATTTACCCTATACAAAAGGCTTCATAAATTCATAAATGTGTTGTTTCCATGAATGTGCTGCTGCGAACAATATAAAAGCAGATACCATAATGCTTGAACATTTTTTGACACTGTCAAATACTTTTCTATTGAAGACATACTCTTCTGTAACTGATCATAAGTGTGTTGCCTAAAAATCTTACCAAACCCTTTATAAGCAGATGGCCACCGTAACTTTTTTATATAGTCAAGGACTATTATAATATATGGAAAGGCTTTAACAGACTAATTACACACAAAAGTATTATTCCCATATAATGTGAAAACTTAATCACATTGACTATGCCTGTACGGTTTTTATGCAGTATGAGTTTGAGAAATCTCAAGATTTTTAAGACACATACAGAGGCTTTACCATAGGGCTTCTCTCCAGTATGTTTTCTTTTATGCATTTGAAAAATCTTGAGACATGCAAAGGCTTTACCGTATTTATTACATTCATAGGGTTTCTGCCCAGTGTGTTCTTTTATGCATTTGAATGCTGAGTTGTGCAAAAGCTTTACCAAACTGATTGCATGCATAGGGTTTCTCTCCAGTATGTGTTCTTTCATGCCTTTGAAGAGTACTCAGAAGAACAAGGGCTTTACCACAGTGATTGCATTCATAGTTTCTCTCCAGTATGTGTTCTGTAATGCATATGAAGACTTTTGTGATATACAAAGGCTTTACCACATGCATGACATTCACAGGGTTCTCTCCAGTATGTGTTCATTTATGCATTGAAGACAATTGAGTTGTGCAGAGGCTCTACCACATTGATTGCATTCATATGGTTTCTTTCCAGTAGGTGTTCTTTTATGTATTTGAAGATTGTTATGACATGAAAAGGCTTTACCACACTAATTACATTAATAGGGTTTGTCTCTAGTATTAGTTCTTTTATGTATATTGAAGGGTACTGTTTTGGGCAAAGGCTTTACCACACTAATTATATTCAGAGGGTTTCTCTCCAGTATGTCTTCTTTTATGCCTTTGAAGATTACTAATAAATGCAAAGACTTTACCACACTGATTACATTCACAGCGTTTCTCTCCAGTGTGTGTTCTTTTATGCATTTGAAGAGTACTGTTTTGAGCAAAGGCTTTACCACACTGATTGCATGCATAGGGTTTCTCTCCAGTATTTGATTTTTTATGCCTTTGAAGGCTTTTGACATGTAAAGGCTTTACCACATTGATTACATTCATTGGGTTTCTCTCCAGAATGGGTTCGTATATGCCTTTGAAGACTACTGTTATACAAAGGCTTTGCCACACTGATAACATTCATAGGGTTTCTCTCCAGTATGTGTTCTTTTATGCATTTGAAGATTACTATGCCATGAAAAGGCTTTACCACAGTGATTTTATTCATAGGGCTTCTCTCCAGTATGCTTCCTTTTATGTTGTTGAAGATTACTTAGATGTCCAAAGGCTTTACCACACTGATCACATTCATAGGGTTTCTCTTCAGTATGTTTTCTTTCATGTGATTGTAAAACTTTGTAACATGCAAAGGCTTTACCACATTTTTTACATTCATAGGGTTTCTCTCCAGAATGGGTTCTTGTATGCGTATGAAGATGACTGAATTATGCAAAGACTTTACCACACTGATTACATTCATAGGGTTTCTCTCCAGTATGTGTTCTTTTATGCATTTGAAGATTACCCTGGCATTTAAAGGCTTTACCACAAAGATTACATTCATAGGGTTTCTCTCCAGAATGGATTCTTGTATATCTTTGAAGACTACTGAATCTTGCAAAGGCTTTACCACATTGATTACATTCATAGGATTTCTCTCCAGTATGTGCCTTTTCATACATTTGAAGAGTACTCAGATATGCAAGGTCTTTAACACATTGAATATTTATAATATATTTCTTTCCAGCTTGATTTTCTTCATCACTGCAAAAATAATGGGACATGTAAAAGCATTATCACATGTAATATACTGTTTAATCTTTATATCTGTATGAATTAATTTTACAATTTGGTTCAATTGTAAAGAAGAACCATATCTTAAGCTTTTATCATTGTTCACACTCATGTTATTCCACTATATTAAGAGTTGATTTGCATTTGTGAAGATACTTGTGTGGGTAAGATCCTTTGTTACATGGTTCACACATACAGAATATTTTTATATATGAGATTATTCACAAATTTGAAGAAAACTGGAAAGTGACAGAGCTTCAACATCTGCATTGCATTAATAAATTTTCCTATACTGTGGTATAGGGATTAAGGTTTCTTCACAATAACTGAAAATAGACTCTTGACTCTAACTGCCCCCCTCTCTTAGGAGCACAATCACAACAAGTATACAAACTACATTACCATTACTATTCACTATTTGCTTATTAAAAAGCTTTAAAAATATAATTATCAACTCTTCATTATGTATACTTCTATAATATGAATAGGAAGAAATGAATTGATTAGCAGTTCTATGGAATATTTCCCGTGGTGCTATGATCCAAGTTGAGATATCTGCTAAAGCAATGTCCCTTGTCTTTTTTTTTTAAAGAATGCCTGGTAAATTTATTTCAACAACCTAAAAGACACCTGCTGGCCTTGGTGTCACAGGTGGTCATAGCCATGTTGGGCCAGCTTGACACAGCCTGTGGCTGGTAGGTAGCACAGCAAACAGGGTAGCACCAGAGATGCCACTCAGGGCACTTAGGTCCCTTCCACCTAGACTAACCTATTATTCCTCAGATCAATTCCGAGATCTCTAGGAAGAGAAGCCAAGCTGAGATGACTGCTTTGATGGGAGCCTGTTACTGCCATCACCTTAGCAGTCCTTTTGGGGGTTGGAGCAACGGAAACAGGCACAGGAATTGCTTCTCTGGTCCTGTCCAACCAACATTACTCTGAACTTCGACTGTCCATAGACAAGAATATTGCCCAATTTGAACAGGGAATTTCTGCCCTCGAGACATCCCTTTTCTCCCTAGCTGAGGTAGTTTTACAGAACAGGAGAGGCCTGTATCTCCTCTTTCTACAACAGGGTGGCCTTTGTACTGCGCTCAAAGAGGAATGTTGCTTCTTTACCGACCACACCAGGGTAGTCAGTAACAGTATAATAAAGGTCAGAAAAGGACTAGAAAAAGAGAAAAAGAAAAGGAGAACAAGAGCTTGGATGGTTCCAAAATTGGTTTTCCAACTTCCCTTAGCTAACAACCCTTCTTTCCTCCCTCCTAGGACCTGTTATAGGCCTGCTCCTGGTCCTTGCCTTTGGGTCATGGGCACTTTCCTGGCTCACTCAGTTCATCCAAAGCCAAATAACAGACCTGCAGGCCAGGCAGATCCAGGTTCATTACCACTGCTTTGATATGCAGGACTCGAGGGTTGAAATTTCGTCTGACTAGAGATGCCCCACATAGACCCCTTCACTCGGGGGAGGCTGCACCTGTGTGTGGGAAAAAGCGTCACTCAAGGCATGATTGGAGTGCAGCTGGAACTGCACAGGCTGGGGACCATGGTACACCAAAATCCTGAGAGCCTGGATTATGTGCCCTGTTGCATAGCACTTGTGCAGTAGCAACCTTGCACTTACCCATTTCTGCTCCCTCAAAAAACTGCACTGTCCATTGATTCCCACACTATGGGAACGCCTGTGGTGCTTGAGTCTGGAGAGACATTCCCTCTTGGACCCTTTTTTATCAACCTTTAAAGGGATAGGGCCTCTGTAATCCTCCATGCAAAGCCTCTTTCAGAGCCCTCCTTTTAGACCATTTGAACTCGGTTTATGTTGGCTCTTAGATTTATTACTAAGAAGGGGGAGATGTCAGGATCAAGGACAGAATCTCGAAAGACAGGCAACTAGATCATCTTGCCTAGCAACAAGACATTGAGGCAGAGCACTTGACCCTTTCACCCTGAAAACATCCTATATAAACATCGTGTTAGCTTGCCCCACCTTATGCAAATAAGAGCTTCTTGCTCCCCCCACCCTGCAGGAACTATATAAACCCTCTTGGAGAAAAATAAAGTTGCACCTTGAACAAAATCTAGACTTGGTGTATTTCCTTTGTATCTCCTGTCCCTATAATTCCATCCTTAGGGTGGTTGAGAACCCGTTGAAGCCCTGCAGACAGGGCAATGAGAGAAATAGTATGAACTAACTACAAAGAAGAAATAAGATAGACAAGCTATTGGCTAATGACTTTAATTCCAACACTCCAAAGCCAGGTGCAGGTATATCTGCCTCTGAGTAGAATGCCAGAATAGTCTATGTAATCAGGTCCAAGACAGATAGAACCAAGATGAGCAATTGTCCTTGTGGTAAGATGGAAGAGTAACATTGGGTATATACACAAAGTGGTATAACTGGATCTTGAGGTAGATTGATTCCCAAATATCTGAGGATATCATTGATTTCCACGGTGCCTGTATAAATTTGAACCTGTGACAGCAATGAATTCCCTTGCTCCATATCCTTTCTAACATTTGCTGTCACTTGTGTTATTGATCTTAGCCATTCTTACAAATGTAAGACGAAAGCTCAGAGACATTTCAATATGCATTTGCCTGATGGCTAAGAATGTTGAACATTTTTTCAAGTGTTTCTCAGCCACTTTAGATTCTTCTACTGAGAATTCTATTTAGAGGTATACTCCATTATAATTGCATTATTTGGTTTGTTGTTTAGTTTCTAGAGTTCTTTATTATCTTTTGTGAGAAAACCCAGAAGCACATAGACAAACATGTTGTACTCACTCATACATGAAAATTAGCTGTTAAGTAAAGTACACTCACAATAAACATAGTTAATCACAGTACAATCCACAGATGAATAGAGGCTAAGTAAGAAGAGCAGCTCTAGGGTATATGCATGAATCTCACTGGGAGAAGTATATAGAATAGATTTTGTGGGTGCACTGGAGACAATTGGAGATGGGAACAGGATTTGTCAGGTGAGTAAGGAAGAGACAGAGGAGAAGATAGGGAAAGATAACTGGACTAGGGGAGATTTTAGCAGGAGACATGGACACAGTGCACTGCAAACTTCATGGGACCTAATAGGGTGACCCTAGTGAAGAGTCCTAGTTATCAAGAATTCAGAGGCTGGCTGGGTAGTGATAGCACATACCTTTAATCCCAGTACTCAGAAGGCAGAGGCAGGCAGATCTCTGTGATTTTGATTCCAGGTTTCCCTAAAAGTTGAGTTCTAGGACAGGCTCCAAAAGCTACACAGAGAAAAAACAAACAAACAAACAAAAAGAATACAGAGGCTGAACCAACCATCTTCTCTAACCACACAACACTTCCAGTGGTAGTATCGGGACACCAAGTTATACACAAAACACTCAGCTAACACTTGTCTTGCCTGAAAGATATGCTGGAGCAATGGTGGCTCAGAGTGTCTAACCAATGAATGACTAGTCTAAATTGATGCCCAAGCTATTAAAGGAGGCTCATGCCTTACAAAGCCTATATGGATAGGAGCTGCAATAGGATGGTCCAGAAAACTAGGAAAGGACCAAGTACAACTGACAAAGGAAAATACAATGTGATGATCTATAACTATATTCTGTTATAATCCAAGATTTGTGCCTAGCCTAATTGTCATCAGAGAGGCTTCTTTCAGTAGATGATGGGAACACATGCAGAGATCCTTACCCAAACATGAGGATGAGCTCTAAGAATCCTGTGGAAGGAGAGAATGAATATTGTAGAATACAGAAGGGTTGTGAAAACAAGGAAATCTTGGCCCATAGAATCAATAAAGCAGGGTGCATAGGGGTTCAGAGAAATTGAAGTGGCAGTCATGAAGCCTGTATGGTTCTGTGCCAGGTCGTCTGCATACATTCTATGGTTGTTTAGCTTGGTGTGTTTGTGGGACTTATAACTGTAGGAGTCCTGGTGTCTGGCTCTTTTGCTTGCTCTTGGGACCCCTTTCCTCCTATGGGGTTACCTTGTCCAGCCTTGATATGAGGGTTTGTTCCTAGCCTTACTTCACCTTGTTATGATGTGTTTGGTTGATATCCCTGGGAGGCCTAATATTTCCTGAAGAGAAACAGGGTAGCAGTGGATTTGGAGGAATGAGGATTTCAGGGTGGTGACTAGAAGGAATGGAGAAAGGGGAAGGAAGCTGCAAGTTAGGATGTATTGTATGAGAGAAGAATAAATACCAAGAGAAAAAGAAAAAGGGAAATGCATTTAATCTTAGTACAATGATCCTCATAGTCTGTATCAGCCCCAAACACCTCAAATATCCAGTTTCTTTTGACACTCAAGATAATCTCTTGCCTGTCACATCTAGTACAAATCAAGAGACAAGGATTTCCAACAAATAATGGGACAGTATATATTCCAATTCAGAGAAAAATGAATGTTACTGTGTTCCTGGACCCAACACATGCAGACATCCCCAGCTCATGTGCATGTCACACCAGCCAGAAGGTTAGGTAGCCAGGCCACCAGCCCATGAAACTTCCACCATCCCCACATACCCACAGACACAATCCTCCACCAAACATACAGCTGCCACACCCAAATCCATGTCCCCACTCCAAAATGGATGGATATCCTCTGCTCAAAGGCAAGCCACACCAGCCAGAAGAACAGGTAGACAACCTGAGGTAGAGATGCCCTGCTGGACCAGAGGCAATGCCAGCCACCAGAAATCCATGTAACCTGCTCACTTTTGGACATCCTGCAGTCTTTCAATAATCCCCTAACAATATCCTCAATCCCACTTCTCTCTTCATCTCTGTGTTGTTGCCTCAAAATTGGGTTGAATCCTTTCTCTAACAAAGGACACACAATCTTCCAGATGTCTATGCAGGCCACCTGCCCATAGAACTCCCCTACTTTCTCAATGCCACCTCAACCGTGTCCCCAAACTTCCTCTTCTGCTCCCTTTGGTCATCCTGAAACTTGGGCAGATACCCTCTGCTGGAACAAAAATAACACTGCAAGATTTCAAGGCCACAACTTGGGATGAGAACCCCTGTTCAATCATAGACCACAAAGAAGAGAAGAACAAAGAACAAATAGAAACCAAGGAATAAAAAACCCATCCAAGGGCTGGAGGGATAGCTCAGCCATTAAAGGCTAGGCTCACAACCAAAAATATAAAAAAACCCATCCAAAAAAGACAAACTGAGAAATCAGCACCCACAGTCACAATCACCTCAAATCCAGATACCTGGACACCACCGTAAGAACATAATCAACATCAGCTGGAGCAATGTTTCACTACCAGATTCCTGATATCCTACTACAGCAAGCCCTGGATATTCCATCACAGGTGAAGGACAATTAAGACAAACTTTATAAGGAGTTCTTAAGGAGGAAGTGAATGAATATGTTTAAAGAAAGCAGAGAAAGGATAAATTTAATATTAGAAAAAATTAACAAATCCCTTAAAGAAAACCAAAGACAAACAAACAGTTGATGGTAATGAATGATCTCTTCAAAAACTGATAATGGAAATAGAAGCAATTAAAAAATGCAAACTGAAGAAATTCTAGAAAGGAAAATCTAGGTATTCAAACAGGAACTACAGAGGCAAGCTTCACCAAAGGAATACAAGACATAGAATAGAGAATTACAGGCTTTAAAATTATGACAGAAAATATGGCTATATTGATGAACTAAAATGTTAAATTGAAAGATTTCCTGAAACATAAGGTCCAGGAAATCTGCAACACTATTAAAAGACCAAACCTAAGAATAATAGGAATAGAAGGAGGAAAATCTCAGGTCAAATCCCAGAAAGGATTTTTTAAAAAAAATTCTTAAATAAAAGAACAGAAGAGAACATAGCCCAGATAATCTACTAAGCAGAGCTCACAGGGGCTCACAGAGACTGAAACAGCATTTACTCCCTACATGGGTCCACACCAGTTCCTCTACATATGTGTTACCCTTGTATGGCTTGGTGTTTTTGTGCAACTCCTCACAGTAGATGTGGGTGGTGTGTCTCTGACATCTTTGCCCTCTCTTGAAATCCTTTAACTCCTACTAGCTTGTTTCATCCAGCTTTGATATGAGGGTTCCTGCCTAGTCTTTTTGTCACTTGTTATGCAGAGTTTGATTGATAACCCTGGGATATCTGCTCTGTTCTGAAGGGAAAAGGAGGAGGAGTGGATCCGGTGAAAAAGGAAGAAATGGAGAGGATGCAGAGGAGTAGAGGGAGGGAAAACTGCAGTTGGGGTGTATTGAATGACAAAAGAATAAAAAAAATAAAAAAGAAAGATTGAAATGTGGACACAGTGTGGAAAATCAACAAATCCTGTAGCTCTGTTTCAGACAGGTGTGGCTTCATTCTCAAAGAGCTCAGTTAGCTCTGTCCATGAAATGTTTCTTACATGTCTCTGGCTTGCTACTTCTACTCCTTTTGGTATTAAAAAAAGGAGAGACAGAGACAGAGAGGCAGAGAGACACAGAGAAGAGAGAGAAACACAGAAAAAGAGAGGAGCTCCCAAAAAACTCACTGAACTGGAACTTACAATGTCCTCAAAATTGTAACAAGACTCTGTATTAATTAAGTGTAGCTCTCCCTCACAAAATGACACTTTCCCAAAGTCCCTACTTCCTACCAATATCTGTGTTAAATACATTTTTAAAAGTCTCTTTTTTTCCAAGTCTGGACACATGAAGCAGAAACTGGTGGATCTCTTCAAGTTCCAGGCCTAGCCTATCTACTACTTAGTGAGTTCAAGGCAAGACAGGGTTAGAATGTCAGACCATGTCTCAAAACACACGCACTCAAAAATTTCTACTCAATAAACTTCAGGGCTGTTAAAAAGGTTTGACAAATAAAGTACTCACCTTGCAAATATTCCTTTACTTCTGTCTTATAAAAACAGTTGCCACAATGCATGCTTCTAATGCAGTAATTTTAAGGCAAGATAAAAGGCAGACAGAAGAAATCTTGCAAGGTTATTTACATGTGATAGTAAACTAAGGACCCTGTCTCAAACATGCTAAAGGGAAAAGACCAACAAGCAAAAAGTTCTCTATTATAACTAAACCACAAAACACATGAATACCTATCCCCATATAAATTAGGACACAGATAAAAACAGTCATAAGCCAATAAATAATAAAATTACAATTGAATGATGTGGCACATGACTTTTATTCCAATACTTGGGCAGCAGAGGTAGGCAGAGTTATGGGAGTTTGGGGCCAACCTCATCTATATTCTGAGTTCAGGGACAGCTAGAGATACACGGAGAAACCCTGTCTCAAAATAAAATTTCAATTCTGATTTGTATTTTCTCATCCTGAAATCATTTTCCAAAATGAATTGAAGTGTCCCAGCTTAACCTCTGCAGAGGTCTCATGGTTCAGGACAATATCTCTTAAAATACTTTCAGGTGTCAGCCACTGGTCCCTGTCAAATCATTCTCAGAAATAAATATACCTTAGTATGGTAGCAGAGCCAAGCAGTTCTCCTTGAATTCAAGACATTTTGGTCTATGAAGGGAATATGATAGTAAGACATTCCTCAATAAACACAGACACAGATACAGACACACATACACTCAGACACAAACACACACACACACACACACACACACACACACACACACACACAAATATAGTTTAATGTATTTTGCTTTGTTATTTGAGACAAGGTCTCATTAGAAAGCTCCAACTAGAATAATCCTCACACTGTATAGTTTAATGGATAATATCTATTGAATATTTTTAAACAAATCCCAGAAAACATTTCATTCTATACCATTGGCCCATTATTCAAAGAATGACAGTTTTCTGAACAGGAGGGATCATTCAAACAATGGTCTTTATATTTCCTTAAACTTCAGAAGATCTGTAAGTGGGAGAAAATTTATACTGTTTACATTGCTAGGTTGTTTCCCCTCCATCCAATCATTCTATGAAATTAATATCCATCTTTCCTTGAACTTCTTCTAATTTAGAAACATTTTAACTAATTTATTTGTAAATTGAGGTATTTCCAGATTTTGTTTTAATGCTAAGACTCCAACTGTGGAAGCTGAAACAATACCTATAAAAGTAAATATTCCAGCTACCAGTAACCCAATGAATTCTTAAGAATATTTTTCTAAAATAGCTGGAAATTTTCCAAGTATTGTATTGAAATTTTTGGAATATCCCTCTATTTATAATTTTACTAGAATCAAAATAGAAGGAGATTGTTGATAAACAATTTTACTATTATTTAGTAGGCTATCAACACTTTGAGTTAAATACCTATTGTTATATGCAAGGTGAAATAAAGAATGACTATAGTGGATTACTAGGATTTCAATTAATAAAACATGAAGAGAAATCACATAAGCCTATGGATAATATGATTCTATCAAAAAAGAAAAATTATCAGTGTTTCTCAAAAGTATTTCCTCCCTAAAGACTAATGAATCAAGTACTGCCTAAGTTAGGGTTTCTATTGTTGTGAAGAGACACCATGAACATGGCAACTCTTACAAAGGAAAAATATTTAATTGGCATGGCTTACATTTTTAGAGGTTTAGTCCATTTTCATCATGGTGAACATAGCAGCATGTAGGCAGACATGGTGCTGGAAAAGGAGCTGGGCATTTACACCATGACCTACAGGTAATCTGGGAGACTGGACATAGTTTAAACATATATGAGATCTCAAAGCCCACCTCCACAGTGGCACACTTCCTCCAATAAAGCCGCAACTTCTATAGTGCCAACCCCTATGAGCTTATGGAGGAAAATTTCATCCAGACTACCACAGGTACTAAATATTAAAGTTCACAAAGTAATAAATTGTAACCACCAACCAGTAAATTCAAAGGTTACATATCCTCACCCAATTAAAAGAGAACAGAGATAAAAATAAACCAATCCGAGTTGCACCCGTGCAAAACTCCCCCAACACCCCTGAAGGGCTTGTGGATTTTGCCTTTAAAAAGCTAGCCACACAAAGAAAAAGCAAGTTCCTCCTGGCCTCACGACTACAAGTGAGTGCTTTGGATCGAGCTTCCCTGCCTGCGGCTTGTAAACAAACAGAAATAAAGCATGCTATTGCATTCTGTACCTAAGGTCTGTGGTGAAGTCTTTGGGGTCCCAATCTGGGCACAACATTTGGTGGATTGGCTGGGAAACCCCAGAGACCCCACCAGGACCCTCAAGTGTCCAGAGGTTTATTGACATCTACTGGTAAGAGCGCTCTCTGTCTTGTCTGTGTCTGTCATGTTACTTTTGTTTCGTACCAGTCCATCGATTTGTACTTTGCAGGCTCGATTTGTACTTTTCAGGCTCTCACTGGGACAGACGTGTCCAGACAGTGATCCTGGGAGGGAAAGAGAGATGTCCCATTTTCTGATTTGGGCAAGAGACCTCTTGGTCCCGAGCCATTTGAGGCCACCTCAGAGGTGACCGTTTGGTTTAGGAGCATCTTTGGGTATCTTCCCCCACGGTGGGAGGAAGTGCCACTTTGTATTTTGTCCTGGGAATTTGTCAGAGCCATTTTGTGGGTTTTTTTTTGTATATTTTGTTGTGATCATTGTTACTTTACTCTCTCCTTCTCTTCCAAGAAAAAAAGGTGCATGTCTGACAGAGATGTGGAAGCCCCTGATGTCTGTTTGATCAAGGACAGAGATCCTCGAGTCTGGATTGCTTTTGGTGTGATTGAGCCTGGAGGGTTACCCCCCCACACCCCCACACCCCCCGCAGAGCACATCAGGCTGTCATTGTTCTTGGAGCTTTGTTGGTTGTCTCGTTGGGGCAAAGTTTTTTTTTCCATGTGCCCTTGGTCTTATGTGTAATATGTTAACTGTTCTCATTGTTGACTTGACTGTGACGGGCGCTATGGGACAGTTCCCTTCTTCTCCACTAGACCTTTGCCTAGCCCACTGAAAGGATGTGCGAGCCACAATAGAGGGAACTGGGTCTCCCACCCCCACTCTCCGACTGAACTGAGATAAACAGGTAGCTCCTGCCAGGTGGGGCTTGCATACTGCAAGAGGGGCATCATCTCAGTGCTGATGTACCGGTACTTAGATTGTCTGTGTAAATGTTATTTGTTTCTGTCTACTAACCTCCCTTATTTTCCTAGAGGAAGAGGAGGAGAGAGAGGCATAGCAAAGGCCACTTCCCTCCCTCCGTAGCTCTCTTGCTATCAGGACTGCAGCCAGCTGGCTGCTCTCAGGAGGGTGGGGGTGCATGCTCTCGGTACAGGCGGGCAAAGATGGGAGCTTTGGACAGGGCAATGGGGACTGCCTGCAATTGACAAAAACTGGGTGAACATTGAGCAGAGAATCTGACTTTAGTCAGAGGAGTTAACAAAAACTTTTTTTTTCAGGAACACTGGCAGCCAAGGACAGGCTCTATGCCCACTGCTCCCCCTCCCTTCCTTTACTGTGATAATTTCAAGGTCTCTTCTGCCGGCCAGCCGCTTCTCTTGTTAATCCTTCTCTGTCCTGGTATTGCTTGAAAAGAAATGTTAAATTACCAGTTCAAGATACTGGGAAAATTATGCTTTTGTTTCCACAGGAAAAATAAAAATTTACATGGGTTTTGGTCATTTGAGTTCAGTGAGTTACAAATACTTGCCATCATTTAAGAAAATTGGTTTCAAATTATTGTTGGTTAAGATAAAAAAAAGTTTTAAAATATAATGTTTTTATGAAAATACGAAGGCTTGAGATATGAGGATAAATGTTTAAATAAATGATTTTTTGGTTTGAGAAAGCAGTTTAAGATATAAAAATTTAAAGGCTTAAGCATGTCATGAGGGTTTAAATATATGATATTTTGGGTCTAAATAAATAGTTTGAGATATAAAAACAAAACTTTAAAGTTTAACTTTAAAGTTTAAATAAATTATGAGACTTAAATAAAATTTATATAGGATATAAGATATAAAGGTTTTAGATATAAAAATAAAAAAATGTTTTAAAAAATATGTAAAATGCAAGTTATTAAAATATGTAAAAGCAAGGTATAAAGGTTTGAGGATAAAAAGGCTTAAATAATGATTTAAAAAAATGACTTGAGATATATAAAAAAATGAAACATGTTTCAGATTTCTTTGTCTTGCTATTCTGCTGTTACATTGAGACTCCAAAGGGTCATAGTTGTAAAAATGTCTGTCTATTCTACAGGTATGAATGAAAAATGTGGTCACATGCATGTTTGGTTTTGAATGTCTGAGTTTGCATGTCCTTTGTGTTAAGGAATACAAGTTAATACTAGTCACCTGGCTATTCAGATACTAGTTTAAGGCATAAACTGTTCTATTTAAATAAAAAAACCTGAAAGGTATATTTGACTAATATATCTATAGGAGAACAAATTGGCCTGATTATTGTTACCGAACTTAGAGATATTTCCAAGATTAGGCCTAGATTGTTTGGCTCAGATACATTTAATAGATAATGGTCCTCAAACCTGTCAAAGATTTGATGAATATGGCATTTACATTATTTGATAAAAAGCTTACTATAGCAAACAGAGACTCCAAGCTCCCCAGCTCCTAGCAATGACTCCCAAGGTCTCCAAAGAAGATATGGAACAACAACAAGAAGATGCCACCTGAATTGCGGACAACACCGACCACTGGGCAAGACGCTCTGACTCAACACCTGCTGCCAGGGATCCGGCATAGAAGAATGGACAAATGAGACACTGACAAGATAAGGTCAGTCTTTCTCTTCCACAGGGAGAATTTCACATTATGGGCCCAGCAGCCAAGACTGATGCTGTCCTGACACCTGTCCTGCCAACACTATGAAGACTATAGGAGCCTGGGATGATGGCAGTCTGGGTAATGGATAGTCTCTGTTGTTTTTAAATAGATTTAAAAGTCTGCACTCAGGTAGAGTTTATCCTTCTCAGATCTTTGATGACATTGATGACTGGGCTAGCAATACCTTTGTCAGCTTAGTAATTGATTGATCAATGGATTAATTAATTAAAGAGAATAAAG
Source organism: Peromyscus eremicus (assembly GCF_949786415.1). Classification (NCBI taxonomy): domain Eukaryota; kingdom Metazoa; phylum Chordata; class Mammalia; order Rodentia; family Cricetidae; genus Peromyscus; species Peromyscus eremicus. Next base: position 1,267,730 of record NW_026734290.1, read on the forward strand.
AGAATAAAGCTAATAAGGAGGAGAATAAAGCTGGAAAATGGAAGGCTGAGAGACATTGCCAGCCGCCACGATGACAAACAGCATGTGAAGATGCTGGTAAACCACGAGCCACGTGGCAGGGTATAGATTTATAGAAATGTATTAATTTAAGCTATAAGAACAGTTAACAAGAAGCCTGCCACAGCCATAAAGTTTGTAACCAATATAAGTCTCTGTGTGGACTTGGTCGGGTCTGAGTGGCTGTGAGACTAGCAGGTGAGAGAGATTTGTCCTGACTGTGGGCCAGGCAGGAAAACTCTAGCTACAAGTCTCTTTAAAAAAATAAAAAGGCCAGGCGGTGGTGGCACACACCTTTAATTCCAGCACTTGGGAGGCAGAGCCAGGCGGATCTCTGTGAGTTCGAGGTGAGCCTGGTCTCCAAAGCGAGTTCCAGGAAAGGCGCAAAGCTACACAGAGAAACCCTGTCTTGAAAAACCAAAAAAAAAAAAAAAAAAAAAAAAAAAGATAAACAGGTTCTAAATACAGACTTACAGATGCTTTTCATTGGGCCAAAGAAATTTCAGTCCAATCTATACTTGGCTCTTTAGAAAGAAAAGACACTATGGATTTCAGGGCAAATTGATAATACTACAATTACTAAGACTATGGGTCTAAAAGTTCCAAATAAGTTCATAAGTTTTAACTTCTGTTCCTAGTTTGTATCTGTTTCAACAGGTTTCTACTTGGCTGACAGATACATCCAAGCATCATTTGCTGGTGACAACCTACTGCAAATGACTGTGAGCCCTGAACTTGCTGAAAGCTGATATGGACCAATTCAGCCGATATGCATACCATCTCTTCAGCTGGTCAATAAAACGTTCCCTCTTGTCTTTGACTAACATTCTGGCTTTCCATGGTCCTGACAACAATGTCCCAATGTCAGCAGGAAATAATTACAGAAGAGAAAACATCACCCTTGTCCCCCCCCACCAGAATGTTAGATCAAAAGGGAATTTCTTGTCATAGGGAACCTGAGATAAAGTTCCAAGTTCCTTGAGGATAAGAAACTGTCAGCCATCACAAGGCTTTTGGCCCTTGTGCTTCTGCTAATTGATGTTGGCTCTTATATCCCTGGTGTCTTAACTAAATGAAGATTCCTGTGTGGGTACCACTAAACTGAGGATGCTAGAATTCCAATATCCACTTCTGAACCCATGACACACTTAAAGATGGCAAAAACTGAATAAGGAAAAGCTCATTTTGCCATTGATAATGAAAAAACTCTTATGTTCTGGTCCAATTAGTCTCTGATATGATCTACTACCCTGATGATAAAGTCTTTTACCAAAAGCAACATCTCTATGATTGGAGAAGATACACAACTCAAGGGGGGAATGAAAGGACCAAGCAGATGCCATACCAGGCTGCTCAGTCTTTTCTCAGAGATCAGGCCTCAATTTCAGTTTCCTGAGACTTGAGCAAGCAGTTTCTGGGAGGGCCATGAACAATAGACTGCTCAAAGTTCAGCCAGATGTTTACTGTCTGGGGCCCCTCACCAACTTAGAGTTATGTGCAGTATGTGCTTGGCCAGCCAGCCCCCATGGTGGCTCAAGGACAAAGCCTGGGACTTGTGCTAGACTACCCCCAAAGTAATAAATCGTAACCACCAACCAGTAAATTCAAAGGTTACATACCCTCACCCAATTAAAAGAGAACAGAGATAAAAATAAAGCAATCTGAGTTGCACCAGTGCAAAACTCCCCCAAACCCCTGAAGGGCTTGTGGATTTTGCCTTTAAAAAGCTAGCCACACAAAGAAAAAGCAAGTTCCTCCTGGCCTCACAGTTACTACGAGTGAGTCCTTTGGATCAAACTTCCCTGCCCACAGCTTGTAAACAAATAGAAATAAAGCATGCTATTGCATTCTGTACCTAAGGTCTGTGGTGGAATCTCTGGGGTCACAATCTGGGCATAACAAAATGACTGTGGTATCTGCCCCTGTATCCAAGATACCCTGAAACTTCTTTCCCTCTATAGTAAGGGTGAGAGTATGGTGATCCTGAGTAACAGGCTGGACCCAGTAGGTGTCCGAGGAGCCCAATCCAGCTGACCCCTGAGGGGTGTTTGTAATTGAGGGATTATCACAGACAGAGGAAGGTAGAGGAACTAGCTGTGCCAAGCGCGTACCTTGAGGAATTGTGACCATGCTGTTTTCAGCAGTGGCCAAAATCTTAATTTCACTTGAGAAATCACTATCTATTATGCCAGGGTAGACCTGGACCCCTTGGAGGGCCACAGAAGCACGGCCAAGGATAAGCATGCAAACATTAGGAGGTAAGGGCCCTGTCACCCCTGTAGGGATGACCTGAGCCCCTTCAAGGGAGTTTAATACTGTTTCGGTGGCGGCGGCACACAAGTCCAATCCGGCACTGCCTGGAGTTGCTCTCCAGAAGAAGGAGAATGGAACTGGGGCAGGAGAATTTGTTGTGGCTGGGGAGGCAGGAGGTGAGTGGACTTCAAGGCCCCAGGGTGCGCTCTTGGAGGCATTGTGGCCAGGGGCTGGCCCCTTTGGAAGTTTCCCAGCACCCACGGAGGAAGGGGCTGACCGAGATAATTGACTTTTGACCTGCATTCTGTAGCCCAGTGACGGCCCTTGTTGCAGCGAGGGCCAAGAGTGGAAGGCAGGGGCCTCATAGAGGAGGCCTCCTGAGCAGGCTGGGCTAAGGGTGCGAGGCTGTTATCTTTCTGAGGACATTCCCTAGCAAAATGTCCAGGTTGTTTACAGAAGTAACAGGGGCAGGCTCCAGGATGTTGTGAAGCCCTGAGGGTGGCACCTATAGCTAATCCCATGGCATGGGCCGCGCCAACACCTGAACAGAGTCTCACATATTCAGAGAGGTCTGCTCTCTTTCTATGAGGGCAGAGGTCTTCCTGGCAGGCTGGGTTTGCATTTTCAAAGGCCAAGTGTTTAACAAAGGACTTTCATGTTCGTTTGGCCCAAAAAGTCTCTCAGTTGCATCATTTAAGCAAGAAAAATTTCACTAAAAAGTTCATCAGGGCCCTGACAAATCTTTGCTAATGAGGTGGAAGCCGAACCCTTTTGGGGCAGGCGTTTCCATGCCCGGACTTCTGCGTTTTGAATCTGGGCCAGGAGGCCAGGAGGGAATTTTGCCTGTGCTGCGTTTGTATCATAAGGGGGGTTGCCGAGGATTTTCTTTAGTGTCCAAGTTTTTGAGCACACCTGTTCAGTATTTTTTTGAGCAAATTCTTGACAATTTTCTGTAAATTCTATTTTCCAGAGGATAAAGTCACCCCCAGAAAGAGCCTCACGGGCAAGAAAATATCAGTCATTAAGGGTCAACCAATGTTCACGCTGGTTTTCCACCAAGGCTAATGTAAAAGGAGCCATAGGACCATACTGAGCACAGGCGGATTTCAGGTTTTCAACAAGGCAGAAATTTAAATTGTGATAAGTCTGTCCTGGCGGGGGCGTCCTCTGGTGATGGCTTCTCCTCCTCCTCCACCTCCCACTCCTCCCCCTCCTCATTTTGATCTTCCAAACCCCCTGAGGGGCCGCTGTAGGCGGCCCCCTCTGATGAGTCCCCAGAGGTCTGGCTTCTGGTAACAGGAAATGCCAGGACAGGCTGAGGCTTACTCATCGACATACTAGATTTTTGAGATGGTTTTAGCGGACCAGGAGCCACCACTTCAAGGGCAAGATCTTTAAATTCTTTGTCAAGAGTTTTCAATTCCCTTAAAAGCTCAACATGTTCCCTACAAGCCTGGAGGGCCCTTCGCAGTGAGCTGAGATCTGGGACAGGGGGAGCCAACCCATCAAGAATGGGCCCGCAAAAATGGGAAGACAGAGAAACATAGGCAGGGGGCATTGCAGAAGGGGGAACTGCCAGAGATTTTTGAGGTTTTTAAAAAAGGGCCCAAGGACTCTTGTGTTAAGGGGAGATTTTTGCAGGGGGGCAGTCTGGATTATGGTAACGGGGCACCCATTTCCTAGGGAAGCCTCCTGGGTGGGTTCTAGAGGGGACATAGAGGTCAAATTAACAGAGGGATGAGGATGGGCAGGAGCGGACTTCTGGGGATTGTTAGGATTAAAAGTCGTGAGCATCCCCTCTTCCATAGAGCTCAGGTCGTGAACCGAGGGACAGACTGAAGGCAGACCAGAAAGTGCTGGGGGGGGGGTTGTCTTAGGTCAGGTAGAGGGGGAGCAAAAGGCTTCTTTGAAGATTTTTTTCTCCTATATTAATAAGCTTTTGTATGTCAGGGGAATATTTATAGACCCTGAGAATGTCATTAATAATCAACAAAGGCTTTAAGGACTTTTTTCTTTACCCTAGCTCCTTGTATCTTGAGGGGCTCATTTAGGCCAGAAAGAAATAAAACTTGTGACAAAATTGCCTGTCCCATGGCTCATCACTTTCTTACCTGTGTCGTCTCCACTCTCCTCTGGGATCCCGTCCTGAACCGGGCGATTTCAGGGGGATCCAACAACTTCACTAAGGCCTTGATCTTCCTCCGGGAGATGACGATCCAAATCCTCAAGAGGTGGTTTCATCCATGTGGGGTGCCAGTTGCCCCACCTGCAGGGCTTCAATGGGTTCTCAACCACCCTAAGGACGGAATGATAGGGACAGGAGATACAAAGGAAATACACCAAGTCTAGATTCTGATCAAGGTACAACTTTATTTTTCTCCAAGAGGGTTTATATAGTTCCTGCAGGGTGGGGGGAGCAAGAAGCTGTTATTTGCATAAGGTGGGGCAAGCTAACAGGATGTTTGTATAGGATGTTTACAGGGTGAAAGGGTCAAGGGCTCTGCCTCAATGTTCTGTGGCTAGGCAACCTGACTATAAGATGATCTAGTTGCCTGTCCTTAGAGATTCTGACCTTGTCCCAGACATTGTCAGGGCCTTGGAAGGTTAGAATGTTAGTCAAAGGTAAGGAGGCAATTAAGAAACTTCTGGTTCATTGACCAGTTGAAGAAACAGCATTTGCATCAGTTGGATTAGTTTATATCAGCTTTCATGAAGCTCAGGGCTCATAGTCACATGGAGTAAGTTGTCATTAACAACTGATGGGTTGTTAACAACTGGATGGGTCTGTCAGCAAAGTGTGAACCTGTGGAGACAGATATAAACTAGGAACAAAAACAAAAATTTATGACCTTATTTGGAACTTTTAGAACCATATAATGCAAGCCTTTATGTCATCAGACTTTTATATTTCTCAGACCCTTTTCAGGACCATCCAACCTGTCAAACAATACCTGAATAGGGGAGTGTAAATTAAGAAAAGACAGAAAAAACAGAGACATACAAGAAACACAGATACATAGGATAGATTTGGGAGGACTATCACTGAATACTGTTGTATCCAGTTTATTCTACCCAGTGCTCATATACAGCTGAGCAATAGAAAAGAGAGTATCTGCAAAGCATACTACATTGTTACAGACTTCTTTATATGAAGATTCTTTGGGTTCAAGGAGCAGTTAAGCCACTTCCCTGCAACACAGATCTTAAAAGGTCATATTAATAAAAAACCACAAGCTAGATATTGGGGTAAAAACTGGAAGATTAGAGAGGTAGAGAGCAAGCTACTACATCTTAGCCCTATGAAATCCTGTGCCAAAAGAGAGAGTAAGCTCCTCTATGCACCCTGCCTTATTACTTCCTCTCTTCAGAACCTCTCAACACAGTTACTGAATCTCAGTATGCAGAAAAAGTGGTCCTACATATTGAAACTGCAGAATTTATCCCTGATGAGTCAGAATTAAATTTGTTATTTATTCATTTACAAGACATAATCAGAAACAGGAAGTGTCCCTTATATATAACTCACATCCAATACCATCTGAGTCTGTCAGAACCTGGACACAACGTAGATGCCCTTCAATTGAAGAATGGATAAATAAAATGTGGTACATATACACAATGGAGTACTACTCAACAGAGAAGAACAATGACATCATGAGGTTTGCAGGCAAATGGATGGATTTATCAAAAAAATCATCCTGAGTGAGGTAACCCATACTCTGAAAGACAAACATGGTATGTACTCACTCATATAAGGATAACAGATGTAAAACGAAGGATGACTAGAGTGCTACTCACAACTCCAGGGAGGCAACCTAGAAAACAGGACCCTAAGAAAAACACAGGGATCACCCAACAACAGAGAAATGAATGAGGTCTACATTAGCAAAGAAGACATGAGGAGAGTTAATGAAGTGCAAGTGTCAGGAGAAAGAAAGCTTAGAGGAGCAGGAGGTCCCAGATGGATCAGGAACAGAGAGGGAGAACAAGGAAAAAGAGACCAAGATAAATGAAGACCCCATGGGAATAGGAAGAAGAAAAGTGCTAGAGAAGTCCCCAGAAATCAACAAAGATACCTTCACAATAGACTACTGGCAATGGTCAAGAGAAAGCCCAAACTGACCTTCTCTGGTGATCAGATGGCTAAACACCCTAACTGTCGTGCTAGAACTCTCCTCCAATGACTGATGGAAGTGGATGCAGAGATCCTCGGCCAGACCCCAGGTGGAGCTCCAGGAGTCCGATCAGCGAGAGAGAAGAGCAAGGGATAGTTAGACCATCATTGGAAAAAGCACAGGGACAAATAGCCAAACTAGTGGAAACACATGAACTATGAACCAATAGCTGAGGAGCCCCCAACTGAATGAGGCCCTCTGGATAAGTGAGACAGTTGATTAGCTTGAACTATTTAGGAGGCCCCCAGGCAGTGGGACCAGAACCTGTCCTTAGTGCATGAGCTGGTTTTTTTGGAGCCCAGAGCCTATGCTTGGACTCTTTGCTCAGCCTGGGTGAAGGGAGGAGGGGACTGGACCTGCCTCCACTGAATCTACCAGGCTGAGCTGAATCCTCAGGGGAGTACTTGCACTGGAGCAGATGGGAATGGGGGGTGGATTGGGGGGAGAGCGAGGGGGGGACCGGTAGTAGGGAGGACAGGGGAATACATGGCTGATACGTAAAATTAAATTAATTATAAAATTACAGAAAATGAAGTGCTTCTTCCATCAAAGTGCTAAAAAAAATCTGTTTTTGCAAGCTTTGCTGACTCTGATGCCTGCCCTCAGCATGTAACAAGATCCTCTTAAATTCTGATTTTTTTTCCAGTGGAAAAACTTTTACAACTCCCAAACATATTCTGTTACAGCAGTTTATTTAAAATTTTTTCTCCCATTTAAATTGGGGCGGGTCACTTCCATTCAAACAAACAAATGTTCCAAATAAGAATAGCAAGACAGAGAAGAAAATATTAATAGCTGGACTCAATACATACTACATGAGTTATAGTAAGTCACCAAAATCGTTTATGTGCTTTTATTAAAATACAACAATGGGCACAGGTGGCATTTATTTGTTATTAGATTAGCCAGATAAGGATTAGAATTCTGAGATTGGAATAGGCAAACACAACTCTATATTTAGGAACAAACATGTTGATTTCTACCTTCCCTCTCCATCTTCTTTACTTTTAGCATCTGAAAGTGGTTAATCAATAAAGAATAGCTAGCTGGTGAGTCTTTCCAAATGGCAAAGGACAGGAGCCACGCCCAATATTTGATAATGGTCATGAAAAGAAGTGTTATTTTTTTTCAACCAAGTGAAGTGATTCTCTGCTCTAAAGCATCATTTTCAGCATTTTTGCAAGTTTAATATCTGATTCCTTTGTTCCCAGAAAGAGATGTTCTCCAGAAATAGATGTGCAGCTTAGGTCATATAAATGCTAGCTTGTAACTCCACACACAAAAAAGAAACATAAAAAAATACAAAGTGCCACTTATGAAGGAAGTGATTTTGTAAGTCATGCCTTGTGACAGCACCCATCTCCATGGTGTATCCCAACCCATCTTTCTCTGGGTAGAAGAAACTGGCATGCTGAAAGGCTAAACTGCCAAAGACATAACCATGGATTTCCTGGGTGTGCCTGCTGTCCTGCCCTTGTTTTGCACTCTGTTTCTCAGACCTGCATTCTAAAGCTTTACCTGTGGCTATTTCAGACCTTATTCTCCTTGGATAACCTTTCATGTAGCTCAAAAGGGCCTGTTTCATGTCCTAGGAGGAGAAGGACAAAAATTAAAGTGACTTTCCACATCTGATAAGGTCTATTTACTTTCGAAGAAAGAAATTTGTCAAAGATCCGTTTACAGAAACCTTGTTGAAGAGGCACAGAAGTTAGAGTGATACCAACAAGTTTTCACAGGGATCTAAGTACATCAGCCCTGGAGTGAATCTCCAACATAAGGTAACTAGTGGACACATTGCCAGTCATTACTTACACGGCCACATACCTGGAATTTATGGTGCTACATTGCTCTTAGCTTTAAGGATCCTCTTCTGACCTTCAAGGAAGGACATAGCATAAGATTGAAATTCATTGTCAAGGCAGTGAATTCAGACCCAGTTCCCCATATCTGAAAATTCCAATGGTCAGGGAATTCAAGGAAAAATACATTCGTTGAAGTGAAGCTTGTTGTATATAACACATTAGAAGAATTTATCATGGTACTTGTTATGGCAAGACAACTTCTGGGGACACTTATTGACAGGGTGAAGTGGTTTGTGAGTCTTTGGGTGTCTCTGGGTCTTTGTAAAATTTTGACAGGGAAACACAGGTTGGGTTCAGGAGGAAGTAGAATCTCTTACTCTGAGACAGATAAGGTGCTGTTGAACATTTTGTGAAACACACATCTCACTGACTTGTGAAAACCCCTCTGTCATATAGCACTTTCTTAATATCTTTATTGCACTGAATTATCAGGCACAGCAACTTAGAATGGGAAAAATTGATCATAGCCCACAATTCCAGGTAATAGTTCCATTTTTGGAAAATCAGGATAGGAACTCAGCTAATCATATCACATCCACAGCCAAGAGCAGAGATAAACAAATATACCCATGCTGCCTGTTTGCTTATGCTTATGCTCTAGCTTCTTCATACTTACACAGTAGAGGTTGCAGACAATGAAATGATTCTGCCCATTTTAGGGAGTCTTATCTCAATTAACAATTAATAAAATCCCACAGAGACAAGTTCAAAGAAAAATCTGATCTATATAATTCCTCATTGAGGGTCCCTCTTCCCAGGTGACTAGTTTGATTCAGTCTGATAATAAAAAATAAGAATCACACTGCCCCACCATCACTGCCAGGATTTGAGGAGATTTCTGCCTACATTAAGAGCTGTGGTCCTCAACCTGTGTGGGTCACCACCCCATTGGGGGTAGCATATCAGATATACTGCACATCAAATATTTGAATTACAATTCATAACAGTAGCAAAATTAGGTCTGGAGAGATGTCTCAGAGGTTAAAAGCCCTGCTTGCTCTTCCAAAGATCCTGAGTTCAATTCCCAGCAACCACATGGTGGCTCACAACCATCTGTAATGATTTCTGGTGCACTCTTCTGGCCTGCAGGGATATGTGCATACAGAATATTGTATACATAATAAATAAATAAAACTTTAAAAAAAACAGTAGCAAAATTAAAGTTAAGAAACAGTGAAACAGTTATGTTTAAGGCTCACCACAATGCAAGGAACTACTGTTCATGCTATTTAAAGATTTAAAGGGTCAGAGAATTGAAAAAAAAAATAACCATTGATCTAGAGTGTCCAGTGGAACCCGAGTGTCTCTGTTGCTAACTATGAAGGGACTTGCAAAGGATTTTCCTGAATATCCTTTGCTCTAAGGGAAACTCATGTTCTGTGTGGATGACTCCAGCTACCTGGCCATCTTTACTACCCAGTAATAGCAGACCACTTTGAGCTACTGAACAGAGAGTACAACACCCACTACACACATGCTGATGACACAGATTTTAGTCACACTGGGCTCCATGACGGTATCACGCTCCTATGAGTGCTTGTTCCTAGACTGTATCAGCCTCTTCCTCTAGCATAACTCTGCCTAGCTGTTTCCTGTAGACTCTTTACCAGAAAGTTGTTCAACAAGTGTCCTTCTCAGTCAGCATTAAGTCTATAATGTCTTGTGGCTAAGGAGATAAGGAGATGTAGGTACTTTTTTTTATTTTACATCTTTTTTTGTATTGTTTTTTTTTCATTTTTCATTATTTAGAAATTTTCTCCTCACCCCACATACTGTCCACAGAGCCCCCTTCTTCCCTCTACCCACCCCCATCCCTCTCTCCCAAGCCACTGCACATCCCCACATCCCCCAAATCAAGGTCTCCCATGGGCAGTCAACAGAGTCCAGAACACTGAGCCTAGGCAGATCCAACCCCCTCCACACTAAACCAAGGCTTTTCAAGGTGTCACACCACAGGCACTGGGTTCCAGAAGCCTGCCCATTGACCACGGATAGATCCCTATCCTCTGTCTGGGTGACTCCCAAACAGTTCGAGCCAAACAACCATCTTCTGTATCCAGAGGACCTAGTCCACTCTCACAGGGGCTCCACAGCCACCAGTCCATAGTTCATGGGTTTCCACTAGTGTGGCCAGTCACCTCAGTTGCAGGTACTTATGATGAACTTTAGCATATATAAATTTCTATGATATTATTACCTTGTGTACATAAAATTTCAGTAGGAGATAAAGATTCAGTTCTACACAGGGGAATAACTGAAGGATGCTCAATCAATCAGGGAGAGATCTCTGGCTTTAGATGAAGGGGATGCTGAAGGGCTTCCTTTGTATCCCAGCAGAGGCTCCTGCAAAGGACAACTTGACATCTAGTGTAAGGAAAGTTCTTAGCAATATCAGTTCCCATGACATCTGCAGCTCTTCCCTAGACATTCTATTGTATCCTGGAGAGCCCTGGCATCCTCTGTGATGTCACTGTGTTGTGGCAACACCCACTGTCCTTGGGAAGTTTATTCAGTGCCTTCACCATTTACTGATGAACATGATGGCATACTGAAGAGTCTAATTCAGAAAGAGAATGGAGAGGTTAGAGAAACCAGAGAGTGACTGAAGAAAGCTGACCTTCAGCCTCAATGTAAAACGTCAAGAAAGAAATGGTCAAGAGAATCATGTAATGAGTTCTGTGCAAGAAAAGGGAATCTTCCTGGAGGAAGTGGGCTTGTCCTGAATCTTCCAGTAATGGGGAACAGAAAGCTGGAGTATCTGGGAACCAATAGAACATCCCTGCTTGTCATGCCTCTTAAAATTCAAGGATTCCAGGATATTAATTGTTCTGGCTCAGAAGTCAGGAACTGGTAAGGCCAATGCTCTATGCTGGGAACTCTTGGCTTTCATTCCTTTTGGTAGATAGGCATTGATGTGTGAACATGAGACCAACATTAAAGCAGGAGGGATTAATGAGATGAGCCCATTTCAAGGCAAGTCATCACTCTTCATTAACCACAGTGGCTAACTTTAGTTACTTCCCAGCCACTCTGTGTTCCTCAGTTGTCAGTGAGGAGACTTGTTGAGTCTGGTGACCATGTTCTTCCCTTACATGTTTTCTCCATCAATAGTTATATGGATAGAGTGACCTGTCAAGATATTTGGGGAACCTCTAAATGACTGGTGTGATTGTGAACTATGGCAATTTTTTCCTGACTTGTAAACCCACAGGCTAGTGGACTCTGCAGCCAAGTTGAATTCTGAGTCTGCAGCTGTGAATGAGCCTGAAGAGGCTATCTCCTTGGTTACTTGGAGCATGTGCTATGAGGGCAGAGAAAACCAGATAGCTGGGATAACTACTTCCCTTCAAATAGAGGAGACAGCTGAGTTCCCCAGAGGGGGCATCTGAAGCACAGGACAAAATAATTTGAGGTGTCACCGAGTCACTGGTAAACAAGCTTTCTCAAACATTTGATTAGGACACAGGGTGGTCTGTCCATTATCTTTACCTAGTGATACTGCAAGTTCTTCAGGGTATGCCTTCAGGGTATGCCAAAATCATGTCTCTGAACTCCTCCCAAAGGCAGAACCTCAAATGTGGACAGGAATGATATGAGGACAAAGACTATTCTGCTTCCTCTAAAAAAGAAACAAAAACAGCCTGTGGCATGAGTCATAGTACTCATGGACTGAGGCAGTAGTATGAATTCCCAGCATGACTTTGAAGAGATTCTATCAAGTGCTGTCTAGTGTGAGATGTTAGCTGCTGTGAGTTTGAGTTGGCTTTGTATGTTTGATTCTCCAAGCAGCAGTTGGAGAGGCCTGGTCACACTTCTAAATGTGTCCATACCTGGACTCACAATGATCCCTGCTCCTTTTGTTCCCCTCTGAGAGGACACACCTGCATTCATTTGTTCAGCATCCAATTGATAGAGTTCTCCCACTCTCACTCTGTCTCTCTTTCTCTGTCTCTCTAAGTATCTCTTTCTCTGTCTCTCTGTCTCTCATATACATATGTTTTTGTTGTGTATTTTTCTATGTGTTTGTGCATGTATCTCCCTATAGTCCCTACAGTCAGGGATCTGTGGTTGGGCATGAGCAGTTCCCCATCTCTCAGTTCCAAGGTGATACCTTCGTGAAAATTGGGAGTACCAATTTGAGTATTATAGTTCCACCAGTTTACTTACTTTAGTGACACATAGATATTTCCATGCAGGTGTTTATAAATCTGTCATGATGTTGAGTCCCATCCTCAAAACTGTTCATGATGTTATTTTGGTCTCCCTTGTGACAGGTCCCATCATAGACAATTTGTTTTTGAAGACAGGAGAAACATCCTCACAGACTCTGGAGGGTACACACCTGTGGAGTAGACACCAGGGAAATTCTTAGACAGCTATTTCGGCAAGCCTCCTGAGAGAGCTCATGCAACTCCACCTCCCATCTTCTACACAGCCTGCCTCTACCGGTGTAGGGTCAGCATAGGTGTAAGTAAGTTGTTTTTAAATCTATGGGTTGGTCCTTGGTTTGGTTACCAACAATATAAGTAAATTTGTTGCAACAACTCTGGGGAAAGGTGTCCTGACTACCTGGGGAGTCAGGCAACACCTTGATCTGCTTAGGACAGCTCTGATGGCTGGAACTGCAAGGAGACAGTTTAGCCCTGGAGGACGAAGTATCCCACACACCTTGAGCTGCTCAGAACAGCAGCTCTGCCCTGAAGGTGTCCTGGACACCTGAAGTTGTTTAGCAACAGCTCTGATGGCTGAAACTGCAAGGGACCGTTTAGCCCTGGAGGGTGAGGTATCCTAGACACCTCAAGCTGATCACAACAGCTCTGCCCTGAAGGTGTGCCAGAGACCTAGAGCTGTTGTGCACAGCTCTGATGGCTGGAACTGCAAAGAAGCAGCCTGACCATGGAAAGGACAATTTTGTGAATTTTTGGGAAATTCAAGCCTGGAACTGATGGGGGATGATCTCCCTGCAGGATACAGCAATCCTGCTCTTCTCCTGGAGAGCTGCTACAGCTGAGCCTTGCTCAGTACCCTCTTAAGGGGGCTTCTTAGCCGAGCTCTGCTTCTCTTGCCTATGCTGTGGCTTTTTTTTACTTCACTCTGCAAAAGGGGAAACCCCTGGAGAAATGTAGCAATATCCTCTGGCACTGGAGAAAAGTGTCACTTTTTAGCTCTTTATGGCTCTGTCCATTCAGAGATATCTCAGCAAAGATCTTCTGTTCAGCTTCTCCTTGCTCTGCTCTTTCAGCTTCCTCTTTCTCTGTCCACTGGGGGACATCTCAACGTGGATCTTCTCTATGCCAGTGAATGAAGATTATCACACCCAAAACTCTTTTGAGAAACAAATTAATTTGTGAAAGAGGAGTCCAGGAGAGTAGCTGCCTCTACCAAGGTGGATGGAACAGCCTTTTTTTAAACTGACCAAGCAAGGCAGTTTACACAGGATACATTGGGGTGGAGATAACCAGGGATTGACGTGGGGCCCAGGATTCTACTGTCCTGCTCTGTGATTGGTTTGTTTCTCAAGTCAGTTGGGAAGGGGCAGAGATGGCTCTGATCTGATTGAGCCAAAGGATGTGTTTCTTTCTGCCTTGATCTGGGGCTTTCTTCCCTAGTTCTGGGCTCAAGGGTCAGGATGGGTTTCTTTAGCCGGCCCCTTGTTTCTACAATAGCAAGTTTAATAGATGCCAGAAGTTCCCAGTACTTAGGAGACAGGATGTGGTATCCCATGACATCCAGTAGTCTAGAACACACCCTGAATGCCTGTGATACTTGAGGCCTATGTTCATGGAGTTCCTTAACCTCTAGGTCCAGGTCCTACCACCAGCCAAATCCTTTCTATGAAAAGCTCAAGTTGGGGTATGAGCAGGTCATGTCACACATGCAGAGATTAAAGAATGAGAACACCAAGGCCTCAGAGAAATTAAATGGTCTGGCCGAGGATTCAGTCTTCCATTATTAAGTACCTGCATTTCAGGGGACCACAACATTGTGCAATGGCCATCTCTGGCTATCCTTGTTGCTGTACTGCAGAGTCTGAAGCTCTGACTCCAGCATTTCTGCCACTTAGCAAGCTTCCTTAGCAAGTAGTGCTTTGTCTTATGCTTCTCATTCTCAGCATTGCCAATAGTGAAAGAGACTGTTAGCTACTCACAACATCAAATTGTCATACTTAATAGCCTCCAGAACTACTATTTTTAACCTTCCTAATGCCATGACCATTGAAGTACAATCCTTCATGTTGTGACATTTCACCATAAAATTATTTTTCTTGCTATGTCTTAACTGTAATCACTACTGTGATCAATCATAATGAAAATATCTGTTATGTAGGGTATCTGAGATTCTTCCCCTTTGAAAGGGTCATTCCATGAACAAATGAGTCATGACACTTAGAAGTCTAGTTTGCAACACGAGATGGATATCATGTATGGTTTTGTGCAGGAGTCTATTGCCATAGGACTGCTACACCACTAGTGTCTCCTACTTTCATTCAGATGGGATTTGTCCTTTACTTGCTGATGTTTCCCCATTTCCATGGTCAGAGAAGGGCAGATGTGGAATCTGTTTTCTTACTACAGGTTCTTGGATTTCTTTTGTTGTTGGAGTTTTCAGAAATAGTATGATTCTTTCTGGAATTCCTTTTTCTCTACTTTTGGCCAAGAGAAAAATGTCAGAGACCCCCCAGACACAGAAAGAGCAGGAGAGAACAAGCAGCTGGGTCAAGGTTAGGTCCAACACCATTTTCTCTTGTAACATTAGCCTGTTTAACCATCAACCCACTTGTGTTTAATTCATCACTTTACTCATACACATTCCCCCCCACACACATTCAACCCCATCACCACTTTCATGACAGTCAATTGTTTATTTTTTGTCCATGCACCAGTATTTCTGGGAAGTGAGTCTTTTGTGAGAATCATTTGGCAATCAATCCCTGCTTCTCTGCCCGAAGCTGAAGTCCAATGATGCAGATGGATCAGTCACACATCACATATCTTCATGTCATTATGAGGAGAGAGGTGCTATGAACAGCCTTGAGGGAATAAGTTCAAAGTCCAGAACAATTTGCTTTATGCACATTTGCTTTCCAGGGTTTATATATGATCACAGTGGGGATAGCAGCTTGCAAGTAGGAGGGCCCCCTGCATAGGTCAAGTGAGTCATTCTTTTTGTCACCTTGTTGGGTGGCATGTGGCCTTCTTCCTCCCATGATCTGCATGCCAAGGTGGCTCTTCACTTTGACAAGCTGTTGGTTCACACTTATAGAGACCTCAGTGGGAGATAGGCAACAGTGTTTACTGTGTGTTCTGTTTTCTTTTCTTTTGTCCTCTCCCATCGTTGTTGACCAAATTCCCTATCTGATGCTCTCCAAAATGTTGGAACCACAGTGTCAATAACACTAGGGAAGACCAAATGTATTGTCACTTTTGAACGTGATGCCCATATTACTGCTGAGGGACTGTTTTACTCTCCATGTCAATATGTAGCTCTGCCATGCTGAGAGGTCTTGAGCTCTGCCCCCTCACCCAGCATCAGTGATTTTTGTTTCTGAAGCTTCTGGGCCCTGACCAAGCTAATTGTGAGGTTCCATTCATCCTTCCATTTGTGTGGTCTTTTAACTTGAAGTGGTGTCATTCTTATTAGAGCAGTGTGTTGTATATGGCGATCCTTTTATAGAACTAAGTGTTTTACTGGTTCTTTTGTATGATTTGTCAGGTTTGATTTTATTAGTATTGGCTGAGTATTCTCTTGTGCTGTATGGGTTGAGATTCAAAACTCATTGACTTGAGTTCTGATCATTGTTGTTTCTTTCTGACTAATGATATTTCATTTTTATATTTTCAACACATAGTTATTTGTGAATGAACTCACACACATAGCGTTCACTCACTTGTGCACACACTATAACTCACATGTAGATGGTGGATGGGAATAGTTTATTGGTGTTCAATGCCTTTATTCTACCATGTTTCCAAGGATTTGAATTCAGACTTGTTGGCATGTACCTTTACTTGCTGAACCATCTACTAGTCCCTAATTTTTAAATGTATACCTTTATGTCAAATAGACTACGACTTCCCTCTTGCAACACTTTATTTTTTGTAGATTCCAATGCTCTGTTATTTTCATACATTTCAACAATGTTATGCTCTATTCCTACCACCATTTGTGTCTAAGAACTTTAGAACCCACTCCCAATTTCTTTTAGCATCTCACTGATTGTTCAGTGTTTTGTTTTCTAGCCTCCATGTGTTTATATATTTTCTATAGTTCATTTTTGTTCTTTTTTGTATTTTTTATATTGTAATCTTATAAAAATAAAAATTATTTCAATTACCTTGTTTTTGAGAAGATTTGCTTTGCATAAAACCATCTTGAAAAGTAAATGCTCAGGCTGCTGATAAAAATGAATTCTGCTACTGTTCCATGGAAAGTTCTGTAAATGTTAAATCAGTCCATTTATTTGTATATCAGTTGTTCATTGCTTTCCTTTTGTTTTGATAACTGATATAATCATGTATTAATATCACCCCAAATAATGATGAATTCTATCTGTTATCTCATATTTTGTAGTGAGTGCTTTATAAAATTGGGAACATCAATGTCACAAGAACATATGTTTATGGACTCTTGTTGAATTTCTCACTTTATCAATATGTAGTGACCTTCATTTTCTCATTCACTAATTTAACTTTAAAGGGTAAATTGTGGACTATCAGTATGGTTATACCTGTTTGTTTCCACATGTGATTTTCTGCCTATTACTTTGGCACTGAAGTTCATTTGTTGTAGGTACCAAGTAACTCTATGTGATAGAATATTATTTTAAGGTGTACTGCTTTTGTTTATGTTGAATTTGTTTAACTCTGTGAAGCTATGTTACTGTGCTTGTGTAAAACAACTGATGATTTAATAAAGAACTGGCCAATAGCAAGAAAGGAGAAAGGATAGGTGGGACTTGCAGGCTCAGAGTATATATAGAAGAAAACTGGGTAGAAAGCTCTAAAATCAAGGAGTCAGAGGAGGAGGAGGAGGAGGAGGGCTCCAGGAGCCAGCCACCCAGCTACACAGCAAGCCACAGAGTAAGAGTAAGAATTACAGAATTTAGAGAATAAGAAAAGCCAAAGGCAAAAGATAAAAGGGTTAATTTAAGAAAAGCTGTCTGGAAATTAAGCCAAACTAATGGCTGAGTACTCATAAGTAAGAATAAGCCTAGATGTATGATTTACTTAGGAGCTGGATGGAGGACCATCAAAAGAGCAATAACCTCCAAAAACAGCTCTCTTTCACTTATATAGACTATTCTGTCAGGCTATTTCTTCTAATTGGAATGTAATACACTTAAAAGTCAAAATTATCTCAAGTTATAAAATAATTACTATCAGTTTATTATATTTCCTTTATGCTGTGGATATCGCTCTATATAAATAAAGCACTGGTTGGCCAGTGACCAGGCAGGAAGTATAGGTGGGACAAAGAGAGAGGAGAATGGAGGAAGGAAGAAGGAAAGAGAGACCAGCTGGAGCCACTGTCAAGACAAGAAAGATGTAAAGTACCGGTAAGCCATGAGCCACGTGGCAAAGTAAAGATTAATAGAAATGGGCTGAATATAAGAGTGAGAGCTAGACAATGATAAGCCTGAGCTAATGGCCAAGCAGTTTAAATAATGTAAGAGTCTGTGTGTTTATTTTATAAGTGGGCTCTGGGACTGGCGGGACTTGGTGGTGGGAGCTGGAGAAAAATTCTCCAGCTACAAATGGCACCCAACGGCTCAAGTTTCCACCTTAAACCTAACAATATTTAATAACCAATTCTAAACAGAGCCAAAACCAGGTTCCTGCTTCATGTCTCATATGGGCAGCTAGACGCTGCAAAACGCGGGTTTGAGCTATTGGCAGGTTCCTGGCATGTACAGTTGACCTGCAGTACGGCGGGAATGAGACATTATGCTGTGTGGTAGAAATAGTCTTTACTAGTATTTAAAAAAAAAGAGAGAGAGAGAGCTTTCTGGGCTACACACTGCTTTGATAAAAGCATAGACCCACTATTTCTGAGACTTGATGGCTCCCAGAGCTGGCAGAACCGCCATGTTGGGAAGCTAAAGTGGGTGGAGCCAACAGCCACAGTGCTGTAGGCTTCAAAAAGAGATAAAAAGGAATATATACAGTTATATAAAGAAATAGTTTTTAAAAGTAAACTCTTTAAAGAAACAATAAAGGTAATAAGCCACGTAAAGATGGCTATCACACAGAGAATCTAGATTATGTTGTCTTTGATATTTGTAACTGAAGAAAAACATTTAATTGTAAAAGCTGTTCAGTTATGCCAAAATGTAAATTTTAAAGGTACCTTGACTTCAAAATTTGGATATAATGATATGTTACTTTGGAAAAGAGGTTCTGCTTTTGTTTCCACAGAAAGCCAAGGAATGCTCAATCATACCACAAGGGCACTTGCTCAGCTATGTTCATATCAGCATTGTTTGTAATAGCCAGAACCTGGAAACAACCTAGATGCCCTTCAACAGAAGAAGGGATAAATAAAATGTGGTATATATACACAATGGAGTACTACTCAGCAGAAGAAAACAATGACGTCGTGAGGTTTGCAGGCAAATGGATGGATCTAGAGAAAATCATCCTGAGTGAAGTAACCCAGACTCAGAAACACAAACATGGTATGTACTCACCCATAGGAGGATACTAGATGTAAAACAAAAAAAGACTAGAGTGCTACTCCCAACTCCAGGGAGGCTACCTAGAAAACAGGACCCTAAGAAAGACACAGAGATTGCCAAATGACAGAGAAATGGATGAGATCTATATGAACAACCTGGATGTGAGTGGGGTTATTGAAGGCAAGGGTTGAAGGAAAGAGAGCTTAGGGGAGCAGGAGATCCCAGCTGGATCAAGAACAGAGAGGGAGAACAAAGAATAAAAGACCAAGATAAATGAAGACCACATGAGAATAGGAAGAAGCAAAATACTAGAGAGGTCCCCAGTAATCCACAAAGATACCTCCACAATAGATTACTGGCAATGGTCAAGAGAAAGCCTGAACTGACCTACTTTGGTATAGGATGGCCAAACACCCTAACTGTTGTGCTAGAAATCTCATCCAATGACTGAGGGAAGTGGATGCAAAGATCTACAGCCAGGCCGAAGGTGGAGCTCCAGGAGTCCAGTTGGCGAGAAAAAGGAGGGATTGTATGAGCAAGAATTATTGAGACCAAGATTGGAAAAAGCACAAGGACAAATAGCCAAACTAATGGAAACACATGAACTATGAATCAATAGCTGAGGAGCCCCCAACTGGATCAGGCCCTCTGGATAAGTGAGACAGTTGATTAGCTTCATCTGTTTGGGAGGCATCCAGGCAGTCGGACCGGAACCTGCCCTTAGTGCATGAGCTTGCTGTATGGAACCTGGGACTTATGCAGAGACACTTCTCTCAGGCTGGGAGGAGGGGACTGGACCTGCCTGGACAGAATCTACCAGGTTGAGCTGAATCCCCATGGGAGTCTTTGCCCTGGAGGAGATGGGAATGGGTGATGGGCTGGGAGGAAGTCAGGGGTGGGAGGGGGGAGGACAGGGAAATCCATGGCTGATATGTAAAATTAAATCAAATTATAAAATAAAAAAAATATACATATAGAACATACTTAGGTAAATGAAAAAAATTCTCCTCTGATATAAGTCTAATAACTCTAAAATATATTGAACACAGAAGATTAAATAAAATAGAAATTTTTATCTGATAAAAGTCTATTATCCAAAATATACATATTAAACACAAAAATTCCAATAAAACAAAAATTCTCGTCTGATAAAAGTCTAATAACTAAAATAAATATACTTGTTGAACACAAGAAATTAAATAAAATAAAAATTCTCATCTGATATTGGTCAAATATAAAAAAAACATTGAACACAAGAATTCAGATAAACAAAACAAAAATTATCATCTGAAAAAAGTCTAATATCCAAAATGTACATATTGAACACAGAAAATCATAAACAGGACAAAATTCTCATGTGATAAAAGTCAAATATCAAAAATATACTTATCGAACACAAAAATTAAATAAAAGAAAAATTCTCTGCAGGTAAAGTTCTAATATCCAAAGTGTACACATTGATGACAAGAAAACAGATGAAAAAACAAAAATTCTCAAATGTTAACAGTCTAATAACCAAAAAAACACACTGAACACCAAAAATCAGATAAATAAAATGAAAATTCTCATCTGATAAAGTTCAAATATTAAAAATGTATTTATATTACACAAAAAACTATATAAAACAAAATTTTTTCACTGAGAAAATTCTAATATCCAAAATAAACATATTGAACACAAGAAGTTCAATAAAACAAAATTTCTCATCTTGTAGAGGTCAAATATCAAAAATATACACATTGGACACAAGCAATTAGATAAATAAAACAAAAATTCTCATCTTATAAAGGTCTAATATCAACAATATCATTATTGAGCACAAAAAAACTAAAGAAAAGAAGAATTCTAATCTAATAAAAGTTTAATACTAAAATTATACATATTAAACATAAGTAAATAAAGCAAAAATTGTCATCTGATAAAGGTATAATATTAACAATATACATATTAAACTCAAGAAATCATAAAAAGACAAAATTCTCATGTGATAAATGTCAAATATCAGACATATAGTTATTGAACACAAGAAATTAAATAAAACAAAACTTCTCAACTTATAAAAGTCTAATATCAAAATTATACATATTTGTATATTTCTAACTGTATTTATACCATTCATTTAACAATGTAATACAATTTTCTGATCCTTGAATGTTATTATTACCAACTATTAGGATATAAAGAAATGAAAGTTAGTAGTAAGACATAATAAAACTTGTAGTCAAATTTGGTATGTTTTCAAGGTTGAGCAGATATATTTTAGATAGACAGGTCATCTTCAAACCCTTCAGAGATCTACAGAATATGGCATTTAAAATGTTTTAATAACTTAGAAAATTTTTCTTTTTTGTTATGACTATGAGACATGTCAGCTCCTGGCAGTACCAATCTACTTCAGAGAAAATATGGGCATTGAAAAAACTGCAATTAGGGTTAATTTTCATTGTGACAAAAAGTAGCCACTGGACAACAAAGTATCCCCGAATCAGTTGCTGACAAACAGGATAGACAGGACACAAAACAAAGGACTATTGATTCTTGCCAAATCAAGTGTGGTTATGGCTTTATCAAAAGGCATTTTCTGAGGCCAGGATAATATGGCACCATCTCTGAAGTGGCCTTCACAATCCAGAAAAGGTACAGTGCCCTTTTCTTCGAAGGCAGCTGAACAGGCAGTGGGCCGATGGCTTCTGATGTGCAATGGAACAGCAGCTGAAACTGTTATTCTTGAAGAGTAATTAAACTTACGCCTCTCAATAGTAGAATGGCATTTGAGAGAGGGATGTGGAGAAGAACAGGATGCTGAGATGAAGCCACATACACACATAGCTAAGAAGAATGGACAGCTGAATTAAAAAAACATCAACAATTTCCAGAATTTAAAATCCTGAATCATGACCTGACACTAGTGGAATTCAGAGGTTTCTCGTACATGGACTGCTCTCACCCAATGTGATATTGAACTGTTGACCTTGTGTACATCCTACTTCACAAATGAGTCTGTCAGATATGCTAAGCTTATAGGCTGAAGATGATGCCCCAACACTGTGGAGAAACCTCAGATGACTGTCCAAGAAGCTGGCTGTTTCTGTCCACTCACAATTTTTTGGAAGTTGCTTGCATGTACTTCCTGTTTTTATTTTTGTTAGCTGATATTATTTCCTTCTTCGGTCTCTGAGGGAGTTGAAGATTAGTTAATCATAGTTGAAGATTAATTAGGATAGAAAGTGAATTAGATATATTTTGGACTTAACAAAATAGGATAGATAATGGAATTATTTTCTCTGAATTTGTCAAATACAAATGGACTAGATATTTTTTAGGTATTTATTACTTGTATATATTGTATATAGTTATTGTACTTTTGTATATAGTTTTTCTTATGTTAGTTATAAGGTTTTTCCTTTTTTTCTTTTTATTAAAATAGAAAAGGGGAAATATGGTGATATTTTATTTTGTACTAAAATGTTATTTGTATGTTAATAAATAAAGCTGTCTGGGGCATCAGAGCTATTAGTAAGCCATAGAAAAGGTGGGCGGTGGTGGTGTATGCTTGTAATCCCAGCACTTGGTAGGCAGAACTAGGTAAGTCTCTGTGTATTCAGGAATACAGCCAGCATTGGATACACATGCCTTTAATCTCAATACCAACCATAGAAGACCTGGAGCTCTATACAGACAGGCAGTGAGGAAGTAGTCATGTGGTTGGGATTACAACCAATGAGAAGGCAGAACAGAAAGTCTATATAAAGACTTTAACACAGGAAGTAGCTCTGTTTCAGAGAGGTAAGACCACCGCAGGAGGAAGGGTAAGGTTTTAGCTGTTAGCACTGACCTCGTGGCTTTCTTCTTTGCATTACTTCTGTGTTTCTTATTTCATAAGATGGTTGGTTACATCTACACCTTATAAAGAACTAATATCAAAAATATTACTACTGAATACATGAAATCAAATATTTAAACAAAAATTCTCATCTGATAAGGTCTAGTATCCAAAATATACAAATTGAACATAAATAGATAAATAAAACAAAATTTCTCATCTGTTAAAGGTCTAATATTCCAAAATATACATACTGAACATAAGAAATTAAATAAAAGAAAATTCTCACCTGATAAAGGTCTAATATCCTAAATATGCACATGACATATAATTAGATAAATAAAACAAAAATTCTGATCTGATGAACATCTAATATCCAAAATACACATATTGAACATAATTAGAAAAGCAACACAAAAGTTTCTTATCTGAAAGTATTCTAATATCCAAAATATACATATTGAACACAAGAAACTAAATGAAACAAATATTCTCACCTGATAATCGTCATTATCCAAAATATACAAAATTGAAAACTAGAAATCACATAAATAATACAAAAATTCTGTTGTGATGTAGGTATAATATCAAAAATATACATATTGAACATAATCAGATAAATAAAACAAAAATTCCCATCTGATGTAGGTCTATTATCCAAAATAAACATAAGGAACATAATTGGATAAGTAAAACAAAAATTCTATTCTGTTAAATTTCTCATATCCAAAACATACATATTGAAAACCAGAAATTAAATTAAACAAAAATTTTCCTTTGATAAAGCTCTAATATAAAAAAATACATATTGAAAAAAAAGAAATCAGATAAATAAGTCTAAAACTCTGGTCTGATAAAGGCCTAATATCCAAAATATACATACTAAAAAAATTAAATAAAAAAATATCAACTGATAAAGGTCTAATTTCCACAATATGCTTACTGAACACAAGAAATTAAATAAAACAAAAATTCTCACCTGAAAAAGAAATTATATCCAAAATATGCATACTGAACACAGGAAATCAGATAAATAAAACAAAAATTCTCATCTGTAAAATGTCTAATATCCAAAATCAATACACTGAACAGAAGAAATCACATAAATAAAATAAAAATTCTCATCAGATTAAGGTCTATTATCCAAAATATATACATTGAACACAAGATATCATACAAATAAATCAAAACTTCTCATCTGATAAAGGTCTAATTTTTAAAATATATATATATTGAACATAAATAAATAAAATTTAAATAAATAAACAAATATTTCTCATCTGATTAAGGTCTATTATCCAAAATATATATATTGAAAACAAGAAATCGGGTAAATAAAAATAAGTCTCATCTGATAAAGACCTAATTTCAAAAAATACATATTGAACATAATTAGATATATAAAACAAAAAATTATATCGGTTAAAAGTCTAATATCAAAAATGTATTTATTGAAAACAAAAAATTAAATAAAACAAAACTTTTCACCTAATAGAGGTCTAATAACCACATTATACATATTGAACACAAGATATCTGATGAAGGAAACAAAAATTCTAACATGATAAAGGTCTAATATCCAAAATATACATATTAAACACAAGAAATTAGAAAAAAACAGCAAAAATTATCAGCAGTAAGTCTAATATACTAAATATAAATATTGAACTCAAGATTTCAGATAATTAAAAAAAATTCTCATCTGATAGAGGTCTAACATCAAAAATATAAAGATTGAATACAAGAAATAAAAAAAATTCTCATGTGATAAAGGTCAAATTACAAAAAATTATCTTATTGAACACAAGAAAATAAATAAAACATAAATTCTCATCTAATTAATGTCTAATATTGAAAATGAACATATTCAACATAATTACATAAATACAATGAAAATTCTCATCTGATAAAGGTCTAAGGTCAAAAATATACATATTGAACACAAGAAATCAAATATATACATCAAAAATCCTCATCTGATAAAGGTCTAATATCCAAAATATACATACTGAACACAAGAAATTTAAAAAAACAGAAACTCTCACTTGATAAAGTTTTATATCCAAAATATACATATTGAAAATAAGACATTAGATAAACAAAACAAAAATTCTCATCTTACACATGCCTTACATCCAAAATATACATATTAAAAACAGGATGTGAAATACACAAAACAAAAATTCTCAACTGATGAAGGTCTAATACAAAAATATACATATTGAACACAAGATGTCACATCAATATAACAAAAAATCTCACCTGATGAAGGTCTAATACTCAAAATGTAAATACAGAACACAAGAAATCAGAAAAAAAAATCTCATGTGATAAAGGACTAATATGAAAAACATACATATTGAACACAAGAAAGTAAATGAACCAAAAATACTGATCTGATAAAGGTCTAATATCCTAAATACACATATTGAATACAAGAAATCTGATAAATAAAACAAAAATTCTCTCCTGATAAAGGTCTAATATCCAAAATATACATATTGAACACAAGATATCAGGTAAATAAAACAAAATTCTCATTTCATAAAAGTATAATAATTTAAATATACATTTTGAACACATTAATTTAGAAAAAAACAAAAATTATCAGTGTTAGGTCTAATATTCACAATATACATATTGAACACAGGAAATCAGATAATTAAAAAAATTATGATCTGATAAAGCTCTAATACCAGAATATACATATTGAACACAAGAAATTAAATAATCTAAAAATTCTAACCTGACAAAGGTCATCTTCCAAAATATATATATTGAAAATTAGAAATCAGATAAATAAAACAAATATTCTGATTTGATAAAGGTCCTAAATTCAAAACAGACATACTGAACATTACTAGATAAATAAAACAAAAATTTTCATCTCATGAAGGTCTAATATCCAAAATATACACACTGAACATGAGAAATTAAATAAAACAAAAATCCACCTGATAACGAACTAACATCCAAAGTATGCATACTATACACAAGAAATCAAATATATAAAATAAAAATACTCATCTTCTAAAGGTGTAATATCAAAAAATGGACACATTTAACATAATTAGATAAATAAAATGCAAATTCTCATCTGATGAAATTCTAATATCCAAAATATATGTACTGAACACAAGAAATTAAATAAAACAGAAATTCTTATCTGATAAATGTCTAATACCCAAAATATACACATTGAACACAAGAATTTAGACAAATAAAACAAAAATTCTGATCTAATAAAGGTCTAATACCAAAAATATTTATATCAAACACAAGAGGCCAGATAAATAAAACAAAAATTCTCCTCTTGTAAACATCTAATATCCAAAATCTACATATTGAACACAATAAACTAGAAAAGAAAATTATCAGTGGTAAGTTTAAAATTAAAAATATTGCACTCGGGAGGCAGAGCCAGGCGGATCTCTGTGAGTTTGAGGCCAGCCTGGGCTACCAAGTGAGTTTCAGGAGAGGTGCAAAGCTACACAGAGAAAACCTGTCTCGAAACCCCCCCCAAAAAAATATATATAAAAATTGAACATAAGAAATCAGCCGGGCGGTGGTGGCGCACGCCTTTAATCCCAACACTCAGGAGGCAGAGGCAGGCAGATCTCTGTGAGTTCAAGGCCAGCCTGGGCTACCAAGTGAGTTCCAGGAAAGGCGCAAAGCTACACAGAGAAACCCTGTCTCGAAAAAAAAAAAATCAGATAAATATAACTAAAATTCTGGACTGAGAATGGTCTTATATCAAATATGCACATATTGAGCATAATTAGATAAATAAAACAATAATTCATCTGATAAAAGTAACATCAAAAATATTCACACTGAACACAAGAAATTAAATGAAACAAAAATTCTCACATGATAAAGGTCTAATATCCAAAATATACATATTGAACACAAGAAATCAGACAAATAAAAGAAAAATACTCATGTGATAAAGATCTAATATCAAAAATATACATATTGATCACATGAAACCAGATAAATAAAAAATTTTCATCTGATAAAGGTCTTAATATCGAAAATATACATATTGATCACAAGATTTAAAAAAAACAAAAAATTATCATGTGTCAAAGGTCAAATTACAAAAATATTACTATGAAACACCAGAAATTAAATAAAACAAAAATTCTCATCTGATAATGTTCTAATATAAAAAATACACCTATTGAACACAAGAAATTGGACAAATAAAACAAAAATTCCCATCTGATAAAGATCTAATATCCAAAATATACAAGAAATTCTCATCCAATAATGGTCTAATATCAAAAATATGCATACAGAATACAAGAAACTGGATAAATAAAACAAAAATTCTCATCTGATAAATGTCTAATATCGAAAATATACATATTAAACACAGGATACAATATTAAAAAACAAAAATTCTCATTTGATAACAGTATAATATCAAAAATATATAAATATTGAACAAAAGAAATCAGATAAATAGAACAATTCCCATCTGATAAAAATCTAATATCTAAAATATACATATTGAATACAATAATTAAAAAAATCAAAAATTATCAGCGATAGTTCTAATATCCACAACATACATATTGAACTCAAGAAATCAGAAAAATAAAACATAAATTCTGATCTGATAAATGTCAAATATCCAAATCAGACATACTGAAGATAATAAGATAAATAAAACAAAAATTGTCACCTGATAAATATTTAGTATCCAAAATATACACATTGAACACAAGAAATCAGATAAATAAAACAAAAAAATCTCATCTGATGTAGATCTAATATGGAAAATATAAATATTGAATAAAAGAAATCAGATAAAGAAAATGAATATTCACATCAGATAAAGGTGTATTATCCAAAACAGATGTATTGAACATAAGTAGTTAAATTAAAGGAAAATTCTCATCTAATAAAAGTCTAATATCCAAAATAAACATACAGAACACAAGAAATCAGATAAATAAAATGAAATTTCTCATTTGATAAAGGTGTATTGTCAAAAATATACATATTGAACACAGAAATTAAATAAAACAAAAATTCTCACCTGAGAAAAACTGTATCCAAAATACACACATGAACACAAGAAATCAAATATATAAAACAAAAATT
Source organism: Peromyscus eremicus (assembly GCF_949786415.1). Taxonomy (NCBI): domain Eukaryota; kingdom Metazoa; phylum Chordata; class Mammalia; order Rodentia; family Cricetidae; genus Peromyscus; species Peromyscus eremicus. The sequence continues at coordinate 1,295,687 of NW_026734290.1, forward strand.
CTCACCTGATCAAGGTCAAATATACAAAATATACATATTGAACACAATAAATCAGATAAATAAACCAAAGTTCTCACCAGATAAAGGTCTAATATTAAAAATATACATATGGAACACATGAAATTAGAAAAACAAAACAAAATTCTCATCTGATAATGGTTTAATATCCAAAATGTAAATATTGAATACAATTACTAAAAAAAAATTATTAGTGGTAGATTTAATATCCAAAATATACATATTAAACACAAGAAATCAGATAAATAAAACAAAAATTCTGAGCTGAAAAAGATCAAATATCCAAAACAGACATATTCAATATAATTAAATAAATAAAACAAAAATTCTCACCTGATAAATGTCTAATATCTAAAATATACATATATAACACAAGAAATCAGATAAATAAAACAAAAATTCTCATCTGATAAAGGTCTAATATCAAAAATATACATATTGAACACAGGAAATCAGATAAATAAAGTGAAAATTCTCTAATAAAGATCTGATATCCAAAATATACATATTGAATACACAAAATCATAGAAATGAAACAAAAGTTCTCATCTGATAAAGATATAATATCCAAAGTATATATGTTGAACACAAGAAATTAGATAAATAAAAAAATTTTTATCTGATAAATGCCTAATATACAAAATATACATATTGAAAACAATAAACAAGAAAAAAACAAACATTGTCAGCGGTAGGTCTAATATCCAGAATATACATATTGAACACAAGAAATCAAATAAAAAAATTCTCACATAATAAAGATCTAATATCCAAAACAGACATAATAAACATAATTATATGAATAAAACAAAAATTCTCACCTGATAAATATATCATATCCAAAATATACATATTGAACACAAGAATTAAGACAAATAAAACAAATATTCTTATCTGATAAAGATCTAATATCAAAACTATACATGTTGAACACAAGAAATCGGATAAATATAACTGAATTTCTTACCTTATAATGGTCTAATATTCAAAATGTATATATAAAACACAAAAAATCAGATAAACAAAACAAAATTCTCACTGATTAAGGTCTAATATCCAAAATATACATATTGAACACAATAAATTAGAAAAAATCAAAAATTATTAGCTGTAGCTCTAATACCCAAAATATGCATATTGACCACTAGAAATCAGATAAATATGAAAACTTTCTGATCTGATAATGCTCTAATATTGCAAAAGGACATATTGAACATAATTAGATAAATAAAACAAAAATTCTCATCTGATGAAGGTCTAATATCAAATATATACATATTGAACACAAGAAATTAAATAAAACAAAAATTCTCACCTGAGAAAGGTCTAACATTCAAAATATACAGATAGAACACAAGAAATCAAAAAAAGCAAAACGAAATTCTAATGCGTTGAAGGACTAATAAGAAAAATATTCATATTGATTGTAATTAGATAAATAATTAGATAAATAAAACAGAAATTATCAGCTGATAAAAATCAAATGTCCAAAATATACATATTGAACACAAGAAATCAGAAAAATAAAAAAAATTCTCATCTAATAAAGATCTAATATCCAAAATATAAATATTGAACACAAGAAATCAGATAAATAAAATAAATTCTCATCCGGTAAATGTATAATATCCAAAATATACATGTTGAACACAATGAATAAAAAAAAACAAAAATTATCAGCAGTAGGTCTAATATGCAAAATATATATATTGAGCACATGAAATCAGATAAATAAAATAAAAATTCTGGTCTGATAAAGGTCTATTATTCAAAACAGACATATTGAACATTATTTAAATAAAAGAAAAATTCTTCTCTGATAAATGTCTAATACCCCAAATATACACATTGAGCATAATTAAATACCTAAAACAAAAATTCGCTCCAGATAAAGATATAATATACAAAATATACATATCAACACAAAAAATTAGATAAGTAAAACAAAAATTCTCATCTCATAAATGTCTAATATCCAAAATATACATATTGAAAACAGGATACCAGAGAAATAAAATGAAAAATCTCATCTGATGTAGGTCTAATAACAAAAATATGCATATAGAACACAAGAAATTAGAAAATAAAATAAAAATTCTTATCTGATATAAACCTAATATCAAAGTATACATATTAAAAATGAGAAATCAGATAAGAAACTGTCATTTGATAAAAGTATAATATCCAAAATATACATACTGAACCCAATAAATAAGAAAAAAAATTCTCACCTATTGGTCTAACATCCACAATATACATATTGAACACAAGAAATCAGATAAATACAACAAAATTGTGATCTGATAAATGTCTAATATCTAAAACAGATATATTGAACATAATTAGATAAATAAAACAAAAATTCTCATCTGATAAAGATCTAATATCCAAAATATACATACTGAACACAAGAAATCAGATATATAAACAAAGACTCTCATCTGATAAAGGTCTACTATTCAAAATATACATATAGAACACAAGAATTCAGAAAAACAAAGTAAAATTTTCATGTGATAAAGGACTAATATAAAAATATACATATTGAAAACAAGAAATTAAATAAACAAAAATTCTGATTTGAAATAAATATCTATTTTCCTAAATATAAATTTTGAACACAAGAAATCAGGTGTATAAAATGAAAATTCTCATCTGATAAACCTCTAAGACCCAAAATATACATATTGAACACAATAATATAGAAAAAAATAGAATTTATCAGCAGTATATCTAATATCCACAATATAGAAATTGAACACAAGAAATCAGATAATTGAAACATAAATTCTCACCATATAGGTCCAATACCAAAACGTATATATTGAACACAAAAAATTAAAAAAATCAAAAATTCTAACCTGATAAATGTCATTATCCAAAATAAACATATTGAAGACTAAAAATCAGATAAATGAAATTAAATAAAACAAAAATTCTCATATGATGAAGGTCTAATATCCAATATATACATATCAAACACAAGAAATTCAATAAAACAAAAATTCTCATCTCATAAAGTCATTATCCAAAATATACGTATTGAAAACTAGAAATCAGATAAATAATAGAAAAGTTCTCACTGGTTAAAGGTGTAATATCCAAATTATACATATTGAACACAAGAAATCAGATAAACAAAATGAAAATTCTCATCTGATAAAGGTCTAATATAAAAAATATGCATATCAAACACAAGATTTAAATAAATAAAACAAAAATGCTCATCTGATAAAGATCTAATATTCAAAACATAAATATTGAACACAGGATAACAGATAAATACAACAAAAATTCTCATCTGATAAAAGTCTAACACCAAACATATTCATATTGAACACTAGAAATTAAATAAAACAAAATTATCAACTGATTAAAGTCATTATCCAAAATATACATATTGAAAACTAGAAATCAGATAAATAATACAAAAATTCTGATCTGATACATGTCTAATATCAAGTATATACATATTGAATGTAACTGGATAAATGAAACAAAAATTCTCATCTGATGAAGGTCTAAAATCCAAAATATACATATTGCACATAATTAGATTAATAAAACAAAAATCCTCATCTGATAAAAGTTAAATATCCAAAGTATACATACTGAACACAAAAAAATCAGACAAATAATAAAAAATGTCATCGGCTAAAGATCTAATATCAAAAATATACATATTGTACACCAGAAATCAGATAAAGAAAACGAAATTTCTGATCTGATAAAGGTCTAATATCCAAAATAGACATAAAGAACACAAGATAATAGCTTTAAAAAACAAAAATCATATTTAATAAAGGTCTAATGTCCAAAATATAGATATTCAACTCAAGATACCAGATATAGAAAAGGGAAATTCCATCTGATAAATATCCAATAACAAAACATACATACTGAACACAAGAAATCAGATAAATAAAACTAAAATTCCAATCTGATAAAAAATTCAAATATCAAATATATATATATATTAAACACAGGATACCAGATAAATGAAATAATTCACATCTGATAAAGGACTAATATCAAAAATATGCACATTAAACACAAGAAATTATATAAATAAAACAAAATTTCTCATCTGATAAAGATCTAATATCAAAAATATACATGTTGAACACAAGAAATCGAATAAATAAAAAAAATTTGTCATATGATAAAAGTATAATATCCCTCGGGAGGCAGAGCCAGGAGGATCTCTATGAGTTCGAGGCCAGCCTGGGCTACCAAGTGAGTTCCAGGAAAGGCATAAAGCTACACAGAGAAACCCTGTCTTGAAAATCCGAAAAATAAAAAAGTATAATATCCACAATATACATATTGAACACAATAAATAAGAAAAAATATATTGGCAGTAGGTCTAATATCAACAATATACATATTGAACATTAGAAATCACATAAACAAAATAAAAATTCACATCTGATAAAAATCTAATAACCAAAATATACATATTGAACACAAGAAATCAGATAAACAAAAAAATTCTCCTCTGATAAAAGTATAATATCCAAAATATACATATTGAATGAAATTAAAAAATTATCAGCGGTAGGTCTAATATCCAAAATATGAACATTGAACAGAAGAAATCAGATAAATAAAACCAAAATTCTCTTCTGATACAAGTCTAATATCATTAAGAAATATATTGAACATAACTCACTAAAAGAAAAATTCTCATCTTTTAAAGGTCTCATTACCAAAATACACATACAGAACACAGGATATCCGATAAATAATAAGAAAATTCTCATCTCATAAAGGTCTAATATAAAAAATATACATATTGAACACAAAAAATTAAAAAAATTCTCACCTGATAAAGAAGTAATATCGAAAATATACATATGAACACAAGAAATCAAATTTATAAAACAAAAATTCTCATCTGATAAAAGTCTAATATTCAAAATATACTTACTGAACACAAGAAATAAAAAATCAAAAATTTTGATCTCATAATGAACTAATATAAAAAAATGCATACTGAACACAAGAAATCAATATATACATAAAACAAAAATTCTCACCTGATAAATGTCTAATATCCAAAATATACATATTGAACATAATTAGATAAATAAAACAAAAATTCTTACCTGACAAAGGTCTAACATCCAAAACATATATAGTAAACACAGCATACCAGATTAAAAAAAACAAAAATTCTCATCTGATAAAGGTCTAATATCAAAAATATGTGTATCCAACACAAGAAATAAGATAAATAAAAATTGTCATCTGATAGAGGTCCAATATCAAATATATACATATTGAACACAAGAAATAAATAAAATAAAAATTCTCACATGATAAAGAACTAATATTGAAAATATGCATGCTGAATACAAGAAATCAAATACATAAAACAAAAATTCTCATCTGATCAAGGTCTAATATCCAAAACATTCATATTGAACACAAGATATCTGATAAATAAAGCAAATACTTTCATGTGTTAAAGATCTAATATCCAAAATATACATATTGTACACTGGAAATTAGATAAATAAAATGAAAATTCTCATCTGATAAAGGTCTCATATCAAAAATCTGCATTTTGAACACAAGATACTAGATAAATAAGCAAAAATTCTCACCTGATAAATGTCTAATATCAAAAATATACATATTAAACACATGAAATCAGATAAATAAATTCCAATCTGATAAAAGTCTAATATCTAAAATATACATATTGAATACTATTTTTAGAAAATAAAAATTATCAGCGGTAGGCCCCTCAACTGAAGAATGGATAAAGAAAATGTGGCACATATATACAATGGTAAATATAAATGGTAAATAATATATACAGGAGTAAAAAACAATGATATCATGAAATTTGCAGGCAAATGGATGGAACTAGAAAATATCATCTTGAGTGAAGTAACCCAGACTCAGAAGGACAAACATAGTATGTACTCACTCATAAGTAGATACCAGATGTGAGGGAAAGGATGGCCAGACTGCAACCCACAACTCCAGAGAGGCTAGCTAACAGGAAAAGACCCTAGGAGGGACACATGGATGATCTTGTGAAGGAGAAGTGGATGAGGTCTACATGAGTGGACTGGGTGTGGGGGGGTGGCAGAGGGTGAGGAGTGGGGGATGAGAACATAGGGACATGGAAGGGTCAAGCTGGAACAGGAACAGAGTGAGAGGGCAGGGAGGAAGATACCATGATAGATGAGGACATCATGGGAATAGGAAAAGGCACGGTGCTGGGGTGGCTTTCAGGAATCCACAAGGTTGATCCTACCTTGGTTTGCTGGCAGTGGTCCAGAGGGTGCCTGGACCAGTCTACTCTGGTGACCAGTCTAGTGAATAACCTAGTTGTCATCATAGAGCCTTTGTCCAGTGACTGATAGAGACAGATTCACAGCCAGGCACCAGGCTGAGCTCTGGGAATCCAATTGATGAGAGAGAGGAGAGATACTGCAGACAAGAGACATCGAGATCATGATGGGAGGATGTGCAGAGATGACCGGCCACACTAGTGGAAGCCCATGAACTATGGACTGTGTGGACTGGTGGCTGTGGAGCCCCAATGGGACTGGACTAGGCCTTCTGGATATGGAAGATGGTTGTTTGGCTCAAACTGTTTGGGGAACACCCAGGCAGGGGGATCAGAATCCATTCCTGCTGCATGGGCAGGGCTTTAGGTATCCGGTGCCTGTAGTGTGGTGCCCTGCACAGCCTTGGTACAGTGGGAAAGGGCTTGGACCTGTCTAGGCTCAGTGTGCAGGGCTCTGCTGACTCCCCATGGGAGACCTTGTTATGAGGGAAGTGCAGATATGGAGTGGCTTGAGCTGGAGGTTTGGGAGATGGGAGGAGGGAGGCAATGGGACTGTGGGTGGTATATAGAGTGAGTAGAAAATTTCTTAATAAAGAAAAGAAATATACATATGGAACACAAGAAATTAGATAAAACAAACATTCTCACCGGTAAAGTTCTACTATCAAAAATATACTTATAGAACACAAGAAATCAGAAAAATAAAACAAAATCTCTCATCTGACAATAGTCTAATATCCAAAATATACATATTGAACATAATTAGTTAAATAAAACAAAAATTCTCATGTGATAAAGGTCTAATACCTAAACTATAAATATTGAATACAAGACATCATCCATATATAAAAAATTCTCATCTGACATAAGTCTTATATCCAAAATATACATGTTGAACACAAGAAATCAGATAAATCAAACAAAAATTCATATCTGATAAAGGTCTAAAATCCTAAATATACACATTGAACCAAAGAAATCAGATAAATAAATCAAAAATTCTCACCTGATTAGGGTCTAATTTCCAAAATATACATATCAAATATAATTAGATAAATAAAACAAAAATTATCATCTGATAATTTTCTAATATCCAAAATATACATATAGAACAGAAAAAATCAGAAAAAGAAAACAAAATTTTCATGTGATAAAGCTCAAATATCACAAATATAATTAAAGAACACAAGAAATAAAATAAAACAAAAATTCTCTTCTGATAAAGGTCTCATATCCAAAATATACATACAGAACACAAGAAATCAGGTAAAGAAAACAAAAACTCTCATCTGATAAAGTACTAATTTCCAAAATATTCATAATCAAATCCAAGAAACCAAGGAAGTAAAGCAAAAATTCTCATCTGATAAAGATCTAATATCAAAAATATACATACTCAACACAAGAAATCACAAAAATACAAAAATTCTCATCTGATGAAGGTCTAAAAACAAAAATATACATATTGAACACAAGAAATTAAATAAAACAAAAATTCATCTGCTAAAGTTCTAATATCCAAAATATATATGTTTAAATCAAGAAATTAGAGACAACAAAATTCTCACCGGTAGGTCTAATATATAAAATATACTTATTGAAAACAAGAAATTAGATAAAACAAAAATTCTTCCCAGTAGAGTTTTAATATCCAAATTATACATATTGAACACAAGAAATTAGATAAATAAAATAAAATTGTCACCTGATAAAGGTCTAATATACAAAATATACATATTGAAAAAAGAAAACAGAAAAACAAAGCAATAATTATCATCGGATAAAGGTCGAGTACCCAAAATATACATATTGAACATACTTGGATAAATAAAGCAAAAAATCCTCATTGGATAAAAGTCTAATATCACAAATATACTTATTAAACACAAGAAACTAAATAAAACAAAAATTCTCATCTGATCAAGGTCTAATATCCAAAATTACATATTGGACACAAGAAATCAAATAAATAAAGCAAAAATTGTCACAGGGTAAAGGTCTAATATCCAAATTACACATATTGAACACAAGAAGTCAGATAAACAAAAATTCTCATCTGAAAAGGACTAATATCCAAAATAATACATGTTGAATCCAAGAAATCAGGTAAATAAAACAAAAATTTTCATCTTATAAAACTTTAATATCCAAAATATACATATTGAACACAAGATATTAAATAAAAGAAAAATTCTCATCTCATAAAGGTCTAATATCCAAAATACATATTGAACACCAGAAATCAGAAAAATAAAACAAAAATTATCATTAGATAAAGGTCTAATATCTAAAATATACATATTGAACACAAGAAATCAGGTAAATAGAACAAATATTGTCATCAGATAAAGGTCTAATATCCAAAATATACATATGGAACTCAAGAAATCAAATAAATAAAACAAAAAAATCTCATCTGATAAAGGTCTAATACCATAATATACAGAGTGAAGACAAGAAATCAGACAAGTAAATCAAAAATTCTCATCTGATAAAAGTCTAATATCCAAAATATTTTCATTTAACACAATAAATTAAATAAAACAAAAATTCTCATCTTTTAAAGGTCTAATATCAAAAATATACACATTGAACACTGGAAATCAGTTAAATAAAACAAAAATTCTCATCTGATAAAAGTCTAATATCAAAAATATACACATTGATCCTAAGAAGTCAGATAAATAAAAAAAAGTCATTTGATAATGTTCTAATACCCAAAGTATACACATTGAACATGATAACATAAATAAAACAAAAAATTATCACATGATAAATTTCTAGTATCCAAAATATATATACAGAACACAAGAAATTAATTAAAACTAAGTTTCTCATCTGATAAAGGTCTAATATCCAAAATATACATATTGAACACAATAAATAATATAAATAAAATGAAAATTCTCATGTGATAGAGGTCTACTATCCCTAATATACTTTTTGAACACAGATATTAAATGAAACAAAAATTCTCATATGATAAAGGTCTACTATCCCAAACATACACATCAAACATAATTAGATAAATAAAAATTTCTCACCTAATAAAGGTCTAATATCAGAAATATACATATTGTACACAAGACGTCAGATAAATAAAACAAAAATTTGCATCTGATAAAGTTCTAATATTCAAAATATACATAATGAACACAAGAAATCAGATAAATAAGACAAAACTTCTCATCTGATAAAGGACTAAGCCAAAATATAAATACTGAAAACTAGAAATCAGATAAATAAAACAGAAATCCTCATCTGATAAATGTAACATAATTAGATAAATTAAACAAAAATCCTAATCTGATAAACTTCTAATGTTGGAAATTACATATTGAACTCAAGAAATTAAAACAAAAATTTTAATCTGATAAAGATCTAGTATCCTATATATATATATATATATATATATATATATATATATATATATATATATATATATATACATTAAACACAAGAAATCATATACACAACACAAAAATTCTCATCTGGTAAAGGTTTAATAACCAAAATATACATATTGAATGCAAGAAATTAAATAAAACAAAAATTCTCACCTAATAAATGTCTATATGCAAAATATACATATTGCAAATGAGAAATCAGATTTCAAATCTTGAGCTGTTTCCCTCAAATATTTAATTGCTTTCTTTTGGCTTTCAAGGGATTTACTGTTTGCTTCCCATTTTTTGTTTGACTTTTCCTCTAATTCTTTAAGGGAATTTTTCATTTCCTCTTTAAAGATCTCTAACATCTTCTTAAGATCATTTTTAAGGTCGATTTCTTCTGTTTCCTCTGTGTTGGGATGTTCAGGTCTTGCTGGTGTAGGTTCTGATGGAACCATGGTGTGTTTTTTGTTGTTGACTGTACTTTTGCACTGGCCTCTATCCATCTCTTTCTCCACTTGGTGCAAGGGTGTCTGTGTCTGAGGGAGGCTCTCTCAGTCGGATCAATAATCTTGGTCCAGTGGGAGCTCTTGGTCTATTGGGTTCTGATGGACTGTTTGTGTCAGGAAGAAGCTCTTAGTCCAATTGGCCCTTGTGGGCTCTGTCTCAGGGAGTAGTTGTAATCTTGGCACACAGGTGGGTTGGGAGGGGTGGGACTTGTGAGTTACAAGGTCTGGTGGGGGATGGTGGAAGTCTGAACTGCCTGCAGTAGGTCTGCCTGCTGACTGGCCTGAAACTGGGACTGCAATGGGTAGTGGTGTAGGGGTGCAGGGTTGCGCCCCTGGGCCCAAAGCCTAGGGGCTGGGGTGTTCAGGATTGAGGATAAAGACTCACCTCTTAGTCCAATCAGGTCTTGGCCATCTCTGTCTCAGGGAACAGTTGCAGTCTCGAAGAATGGGTGGGATGGGGGGAGGTGGGGCTTGGTTACAGGGTCTCATGGGGGATGGTGGTAGTCTGATCTGTCTGCAGGAGGTCTGCTGCCCGACTGAAATGGAGACAAAGAAGACACAAACTGAGGAAATGCTGGAAGTGTAAATCTGAATAAATGAACAGGAACTACAGATGCAAGCATAATCAACAGAGTGCAAGAGATGGAAGACCGGATCTCTGGTGTTGAAGATACGGTAGAGGAAATAGATTCATCAGTCAAAGAAAACACTAAAGCCAACAAAGTCATGACCCAAAATGTCCAAGAAATTTGGGACACCATAAAAAGACCAAACCTAAGAATAATAGGGATAGAAGAACGAAAAGAATACCAACTCAAAGGCACAGAAAATATATTCAACAAAATCATAGAAGAAAACTTTCACAACCTAAAGAAGGAAACGCCTATAAAGATACCTTTATCAGATGAGAATTCTTCTTTTGTCTGATTTCTTGTGTTCAATAAGTATATTTTTATATTAGACCATTATCAGAACAGAAGTTTTGTTTTGTTTAATTTCTTGTGTTCAATAAATACATTTTTCATGTTAAACCTTTATCACATGAGAATTTTGTTTTGTTTTTCTGATTTCTTGTGTTTTTTGTATATTTTGAATATTAGACCTTTATCAGGTTAGAATTCTTGATTTATTTATCTGATACCATGTGTTCAGTATGCATATTTTTGATATCAGATGAGAATTTTTGTTTTATTTATCTGATTTCTTGTGTTCAATATATATACTTGTCATTAGATCTTGATCAGATGAGAAATTTTGTTTAATTTATCTGGTATCCTGTTTTCAATATCTATGTTTTGGATATTAGACTTTTTTTTAGTTTTTTTTTTTTTCGAAACAGGGTTTCTCTGTGTAGTTTTGCGCCTTTCCTGGAACTCACTTTGTAGACCAGGCTGGCCTCAAACTCACAGAGATCCGCCTGGCTCTGCCTCCCGAGTGCTGGGATTAAAGGCGTGCGCCACCACCACACGGCTTGGATATTAGACTTTTATTCAATGAGAATTTTTGTTTTCATTTATCTAAATATGTTCAATATGTATATATGAATATTAGACCTACCTCTAATAATTGTTTTTTTCTCATTTATTTTGTTCAATATGTGTATTTTGGATATTAAAATTTTCTCACATGAAAATTTATTTTTGTTTATCTGATTTCCTTTGTTCAAACTGTATATTTGGATATTAGACCTCTATCAAATGAGAATTTTCCTTTTATTTATCTGATTTCTTGTGTTCACTATGTATATTTTTGATATTAGACCTTTATCAGATGAGAATTTTTGTTTTATTTATCTAATTATGTTCAATATATATATTTTGGATATAGGACCGATTTCAGAGGAGAATTTTTGTTTTATTTGTATGATTTCTTTTATTCAATATGTATATTTTGGATATTAGGCCTTTATCAGATGAAAATTTTTGTCTTATTTAATTTCTTGTGCTTAGTATGTATATTTTGGACATTATATCATTAACGGATGAGAATTTTTATTTTATTTATCTTATTATGTTCAATATGTCTATTTTGGTTATTAGACCTTTTTCAGATGAGAATTTTTTGTTTTATTTAATTTCTTGTGCTCAGTATGTATACTTTAATATTAGACATTTATCAGATGAGAATTTTTGTTTTATTTATCTAATTTCTTGTGTGCAATATGCATTTTTTGATATTAGATCCTTATCAATTTAGAATTTTCATTTGTTTTGTTGGATTTTTTCGTGTTCAGTATGTATATTTTGGATATTAGACCTTTAACAGATGAAGTTTTTGTTTTATTCATCTGATATCTTGTGTTCACTATGTACATTTTTATATTAGATCTTTATCAGATCAGAATTTTTTTTTTTTTTTTTTTTTTTTTTTTTTTTTTTTTTTTTGGTTTTTCGAGACAGGGTTTCTCTGTGTAGTTTTGCGCCTTTCCTGGAACTCACTTGGTAGCCCAGGCTGGCCTCGAACTCACAGAGATCCGCCTGGCTCTGCCTCCCGAGTGCTGGGATTAAAGGCGTGCGCCACCACCGCCCGGCTAATGCAGATTTTTTTTTTTTTTTTTTTTTTTGAGCTGAGGATCGAACCCAGGGCCTTCTGCTTGCTAGGCAAGCGCTCTACCACTGGGCTAAATCCCCAACCAGATCAGAATTTTTGTTTTATTTCATTTCTTCTGTTAAGTATGTATATTTTGGACAGTAAATGTTTAACAGATGATAATTTTTGTTTTATTTATCTTATTAAGTTCAATATGTACATTTTGGATATTAGACCTTTATTAGATGAGAATTTTTGTTTTATATATTTGATTTCTTGTGTCCAGCATGCATATTTTTGATATTAATACTTTATCAGGTGAGAATTTTTGTTATATTAGTCTGATACCTTGTATTCAACATGTATATTTTGGATATTAGACCTTTATCTGATGAAAGTTTTTGTTTTATTGATCGGGTTTCTTCAGTTCAATATGTATATTTTGGATATTAGACCTTTATCAGGTGACAATTATTGTTTTATTTCTTGCATTCAATATGTATATTTTGGATGTAGACCTTTATCAGATGTGATTTTTTGGTGTTATTTATCTAATTAAGTTCAATATGTATATTTTCAATATAAGACATTTATCAGATGAGAATTTTTTTATTTAGCTAGTTATATTCGATATGTATATTTTGGATATTGCACCTTTATCAGGTGAGAATTTTTAATTGATTAATGATATCTTGTGTTCAATATGTATATTTTTTATATTCGACACTTCTATGATGAAAATTGTTATTTTATTTATCTGATTTCTTCTGTTCAACAGGTTTAATTTAGATATTAAACCTTCATCAGATGAGAATATTTGTTTTATTATTTGATTTCTAGTGTTTAATATAATATTTTTGATATTGGACTTTTATCAGATGACAAAATTTTTTATTTAATTTCTAGTGTTCAGTAAATAATATTTGGATATTAGACATTTATCAGATGAGAAATTTTGTTTATTTATTTGATTTCTTTATTTGAATATGTATACTTTAGATATAAGTTTTTTATCAGGTGAGAATTATTGTGTCATTTAATTTCTTGAGTTCAATATGTATATTTTGGATATTAGATTTTCATGAGTTGTTAATTTTTTTAATTTAATTTAATTTTATTTTAAAATACAATTCAGTTCTACATATCAGCCACAGATTCCTTTGTTCTCCTCCCTCCCACCCGCCTCCCCTTCCCCCCAGGCTACCCCCTATTTCCACCTCTTCCAGGACAAAGCCTCCCCCCGAGGACTGAGATCAACCTGGTAGACTCAGTCCAGGCAGGTCCAGTCCCCTCCTCCCAGGCTGAGCCAAGTGACCCTGTATAAGCCCCAGGTTTCAAACAGCCAACTCATGCAATGAGCACAGGACCCGGTCCCACTGCCTGGATGCCTCCCAAACAGATCAAGCCAATCAAATATCTCACCCATTCAGAGGGCTTCATCCAGTCGGGGGCCCCTCAGTCATTGGTTCATAGTTCATGTGTTTCTATTTGTTTGGCTATTTGTCCCTGTGCTTTACCCAACATTGATCTAGACAATTCTTGCTCATATAAACCCTCTGCTTTCTTGTTAATTGGACTCCCAGAGCTCCACCTGGGGCCAAGCCATGAATCTCTGCATCCAGTTCCCTCAGTCTTTGGATGGGGTTTCTAGCATGACAATTAGGGTGTTTGGCCATCTTATCACCAGAGTAGGACAGTTCGGGCTGTCTCTCAAACATTGTCAGCAGTCTATTGTGGGGGTATCTTTGTGGATTTCTGTGGGCCTCTCTAGCACTTTGCTTCTTCCTATTCTCATGTGGTCTTCATTTACCATGGTCTCTTATTCCTTGTTCTCCCTCTCTGTTCTTGATCCAGCTAGGATCTCCGGCTCCCCCAAGCTCTCTTTCCCTTGACCCTCGCCCTTCATTCCCCCCACTCATGTCCAGATTGTTCATGTAGATCTCATCCATTTCTCCGTCATTGGGTGATCCCTGTGTCTTTCTTGGGGTCCTGTTTTCCAGGTAGCCTCCATGGTGATGTGAGCAACAGTCCAGTCATCCTTGTTCCACATCTAGTATCCTGCTATGAGTGAGTACATACCATGTTTGTCTTCTGAGTCTGGGTTACCTCACTCAGGATGATTTTTTTCTAGATCCATCCATTTTCCTGCAAACCTCATGATGTCATTGTTTTTCTCTTCTGAGTAGTATTCCATTTTATTTATCCCTTCTTCCGTTGAAGGGCATCTAGGTTGTTTCCAGGTTCTGGCTATTACAAACAATGCTGATATGAACATAGTTGAGCAAGTGCTCTTGTGTTATGATTGGGCATTCCTTGGGTATATGCCCAAGAGTGGTATAGCTGGATCTTGGGGGAGATGGATTCCCAATTTTCTAAGAAAGCGCCATATTGATTTCCAAATTGGTTGTACAAGTTTGCATTCCCACTAGCAGTGGAGGAGAGTTCCCCTAGCTCCACATCCTCTCCTGCATAAGGTGTCTTCCTTGTTTTTGATCTTAGCCATCCTGACAGGTGTAAGGTGGTATCTCAGAGTCATTGGGAAGGCCTCCCTTTTCCAAGACCCCCGGCAGACCCTTCAATGTCCTCGAGTTGTTAATTTTTATTAGATGAGAATTTTTATATCATTTAACTGATTTCTAGTGTTCAATACGTATATTTTGAATTTTAGACTGCTATCAGGTGAGAATTTTCATTTTATTTGTCTGATTTTTTTGTGTTCATTATATGTATTTTTGGTATTAAACCTCTATCAGGTGAGAATTTTTTTTGTTTATATGATTTCTTGTGTTGAATATGTATATTTTGGATATGAGACCTTTATCATGCTGGAATTTTTGTTTTAGTTATGTGATTTCTTGTGTTCAATTGGTATATTTTTTATATTAGTCCTTTATCAGAACAGAATTTTTGTTTTAGTTTATTTCTTATATTCAATAAGTATATTTTTTCATATTAGACCTTTATCTCATGAGTATTTTGTTTCCTTTTTCTGATTTCTTTTGCTCAATATGTGTATTTTGGATACTAGACTTTTATCAGATAAGAATTTTCCTTTTATTTTTCTGATATCTTGTATTCAATATGTATATTTTGAATATGACACCTTTATGAGATGAGAATTTTTGTTTTATTTACTCTTGTGTTCAGTATGTATGTTTTGGATATTAGACTTTCATGAGATAATAATTTTTGTTTTAATTAATTTACTGTGTTCAGTATGTTTTTTATAAAAGACCTTTACTAGATGTGAATTTTTTTATTTATCTGATTTCTTATGTTCAATATATATATTTTGGATATTAGACTTTAATCAGATGAGAAATTTTGTTTTAAATATACATATTGAACACAAGAAATCATATAAACATAACAAAAATTCTCATCTGATAGAGGTTTAATATAAAAATATGCATAATTAACACAAAAAATCAGACAAATAAAATGAAAATTCTCATCTGAATAATTTCTAATGTCAAAAATATGCATACTGAATACAAGAAATTAATTGAAACAAAAATTATCATCTAATAATTTTTTGTGTTTTCAATATGTATATTTTGGATATTAGACATTTTTTAGGTGAGAATTTTTGTTTTATTTACTTTCCTGTGTTTACTATGTATATTTTCAATATTAGACTTTTATCAGATGAGAATTTTTGTTTTATTTATCTAATAATATCAATATGTATATTTTGGATATAAGACCTTTATCAGGTGAGAACTTTTGTTTTATTGATCTGATTTTGTCTGTTCAACATCGATATTTTGGATATTAAAACTGTAACAGATGAGAATTGTCACTTTATTTATCTGATTTCTTGTTTGCAATTGATATATTTTTTATATAAGAACTTTATCAGAACAGAATTTTTGTTTTATTTTATTTCTTGTCTTCAATAAGTATATTTTTCATATTAGACCTTAATCACTCGATTGTTTTGTTTTGTTTTCCTGATTTCTTGTGTTCTATATGTATATTTTGTATGTTAAACCTTTATGAGGTTAAAAGTTTTGTTTTATTGATCTGATTTCTTGTTTCAATATGTATATTTGCATAATAGACCTTTAGCAGATGAGAATTTTTGTTTGTTTATATGATTTCTTGCATACCATAGGTATATTTGTGATATTTGACCTTTATCAGATGAGAATTTTTGTTTTATTCATCTAATTATGTTCCACATGCATATTTTTAATATTAGACCTTTATCAGATGAGAATTTTACTTTTATTTATTTTCTTGTGTACAGTATGTGTATTTTATTTATTAGACCTTTATCAGGTGAGAAATTTTGTTTTATTTATGTGATTTCTCAAGTTTTTTATATATATTTGCATATTAGACTTTTGTCATGTGAGAATTTTTTTGCTGTAATTTGAATTTGTAATTTGTAATTTGTAATTTGAATACATACTGTGTTCAGTATGTATACTTTGGAATATTAGACCATTAACAGGTGAGAAAATTTATTTTTCTAAATATTTTCAATATGTGTATTTTGGACATTAGACCTTATGAGATGAAAATTTTTGTTTTCTTTTATGATTTCTTGTGTTCAATATGTATATTTTTGATATTAGAGCTTAATAATATCTGATTTTGTGTTTTATTTAATTTCTTGTGTTAAGTATGTGTATTTTAGAAATCACCACATCATCAAGTGAGAATTTTTGTTTTATTTAACTTCTTGTGTTCATTATGTATATTTTTGATATAAGACCTTTATCAGATGAGACTTTTTATTGTATATTTGATTTCTTACGTTCATTTTGCATATTTTGGATATTAGTTCTTTATTAAGTGAGAATTTTTGTTTTATTTAATTTCTTTCGTTGAATGTGAATATTTTTGATATTAGACCCTAATCAGGTGAGAATTTTTGTTTTATTTATCTAGTGTCCTGTGTTTAAAATGTATATTTTAAATATTAGAAATTTATCAGATGAGAATTTTTTATTTGTCTAATTTCTTGTGTTCAATATGCATATTGTGAGTATTAGACCTTTATTAGAGGAGAAATTTTGTTTAATTCATCTAATTTTTTAATATATATATATATATATATATATATATATATATAATATTAGACCTTTATCAGGCCAGAATTTTAGTTCTTTGTCAGTTGAGAATTTTTATTTAATTAATTTATTGTGTTCAGTATGCATATTTTGGATTTTAGATTTTAATCAGATGAGAATTTTTGTTTTATTTATTTAAATATGTTCAATATGTATATTTTTGATATTAGAAATTTATCAGGTGATATTTTTTGTTATAGTAGTCTGATACCTTATGCTCAGCATATATATTTGGATATTAGACATTTATCTGATGAGACTTTTTGTTTTATTTTTCTGATTTCTTGGGATAAAACATATATTTGGATGTTAGACCTTTATCAGAATAAAATTTTGATTCATTTTTTTTATTTCTTAGGTTCATTATGTATATTTTGGATATTCGAATTCTATCAGATGAGAGGTTTTGTTATATTTATTTGATTTCTTAGGTTCAATATGTAAATTGTGGATACAGACCTTTTTAGGTGAAAATGTTTCTTTTATTTATTTTGTTCAATATGTGTAGATGTAACCAACTGTCTTTTTAAATAAGAAACACAGAACCAATGCAAAGAAGAGAGGCAAGAGGTCAGAGCTAAGAGCTAAAACCTTACCCTTCCTCCTGGAGTGGTCCTACATCTCCGAAACAGAGCTACTTCCTGTGTTAAAGTCTTTATATAGACTTTCTGTTCTGCCTTCTCATTGGTTGTAGACCCAACCACATGACCGCCTCGTCACTGCCTGTCTGTATAGACCTCTAGGTCTTCTATGGTTGGTATTGTAATTAAAGGCATGTGTATCCAATGCTGACTGTATTCCTGAAGACACAGAGACATACCTAGCTCTGCCTACTAAGTGCTGGGATTAAAGGCGTGCGCCGCCGCTGCCGCCGCCGCCACCACCACCATCTGACTTTCCTATGGCTTGCTAATAGCTCTGACCGCTGGGCAACTTTATTTATTAACATACAAATAATATTTTAGTACAAAATAAAATATCACCATATCTCTCCTTTTCTATTTTAATAAAAAGAAAAAAGGAAAAAGCTTATAACTAACATAAGAAAAACTATATACAAAAGTACAATAACTATATACAATACATACAAGTAATAAATACCTAAACAATGTCTAGTCCATTTGTATTTGACAAATTCAGAGAAAATAATTCCATTATCTATCCTATTGTGTCTAATTCACTTTCTATCCTAATTATCCTTCAACTGTAACTAACTAATCTTCAACTCCCTCAGAGATCCAAGAAGGAAATAATATTAGCTAACAAAAATAAAAACAGGAAGTACATGCAAGCAACTTCCAAAAAATTGTGAGTTGACAGAAACAGCCAGCTGCCTAGACAGTCACCTGAGGTTTCCCCGCAGTATTGGGGCATCATCTTGAGCCTATAGGCTTAGCGTATCTGACAGACCCATTTGTGAAGTAGGATGTACACAAGGTCAACAGTTCAACACCACATTGGGTGAGAGCAGTCCATGTACCAGAAACACCTGAATTCCACTAGTGTCATGTCATGATTCAGGATTTTAAAGTCTGGAAATTGTTGATGTTTTTTGAATTCAGCTGTCCATTCTTCTTGGCTATGTGTGTATGTGGCTTCATCTCAGCATCCTGTTCTTCTCCACATCCCTCTCTTAAATGCCATTCTACTATTGAGAGGCGTAAGCTTAATTACTCTTCAAGAATAACTGTTTCAGCTGCTGTTCCATTGCACATCAGAAGCCATCGGCCCACTGCCTGTTCAGCTGCCTTCGAAGAAAAGGGCACTGTACCTTTTCTGGATTGCGAAGGCCACTTCAGAGATGGTGCCATATTATCCTGGCCTCAGAAAATGCCTTTTGATAAAGCCATAACCACACTTGATTTGGCAAGAATCAGTAGTCCTTTGTCTTGTGTCCTGTCTATCCTGTTTGTCAACAATTAATTCAGGGATACTTTGTTGTCCAGTGGCTACCTTTTACCACAATGAAAGTTAACCCTAATTTCAGTTTTTTCAATGCCCATATTTTCTCTGAAGTAGATTGGCACTGCCAGGAGCTGACATGTCTCATAGTCATAACAAAAAAGAAAAATTTTCTAAGTTATTAAAACATTTTAAATGCCATATTCTGTAGATCTCTGAAGGGTTTGAAGAGGTCCTGTCTATCTAAAATATATCTGCTCAATCTTGAAAACATACCAAATTTGACAAGATTTATTACAATGTCTTACTACTAACTTTCATTTCTTTATATCCTAATAGTTGGTAATAATAACATTCAAGGATCAGAAAATTGTATTACATTGTTAAATGAATGGTATAAATACAGTTAGAAATATACAAATATGTATAATATTGATATTAGACTTTTATAAGTTGAGAAGTTTTGTTTTATTTAATTTCTTGTGTTCAATAACTATATGTCTGATATTTGACATTTATCACATAAGAATTTTGTCTTTTTATGATTTCTTGAGTTTAATATGTATATTATTGATATTATACCTTTAGCAGATGACAATTTTTGCTTTATTTACTTATGTTTAATATGTATAATTTTAGTATTAAACTTTTATTGGATTAGAATTCTTCTTTACTTTAGTTTTGTGCTCAATAATGATACTGTTGATATTAGACCTTTATAAGATGAGAATTTTTGTTTTATTTATCTAATTGCTTGTGTCCAATGTGTATATTTTTGATATTCGACCTCTACAAGATGAGAATTTTTGTTTTATTGAACTTCTTGTGTTCAATAAATTTATTTTGGATATTAGAATTTTCTCAGTGAGAAAATTTTGTTTTATATGATTCTTGTGTAATATAAATACATTTTTAATATTTGAACTTTATCAGATGAGAATTTTCATTTTATTTATCTGATTTTTTGGTGTTCAGTGTGTTTTTTTGGTTATTAGACTGTTAACATTTGAGAATTTTTTGTTTTATTTATCTGTTTTCTTGTCATCAATGTGTATATTTTGGATATTAGAACTTTACCTGTAGAGAATTTTCCTTTTATTTAATTTTTGTGTTCGATAAGTATATTTTTGATATTTGAATTTTATCACATGAGAATTTTGTCCTGTTTATGATTTCCTGTGTTCAATATGTACATTTTGGATATTAGACTTTTTTCACATGAGAAATTTTGTTTTGTTTATCTGAATTTTTGTGTTCAATGTATATTTTTATATTTGACCAATATCAGATGAGAATTTTTATTTTATTTAATTTCTTGTGTTCAACAAGTATATTTATTTTAGTTATTAGACTTTTATCAGACGAGAATTTTTGTTTTATTGAAATTTTTGTGTTTAATATGTATATTTTGGATAATAGACTTTTATCAGATAAAAATTTCTATTTTATTTAATCCTCTGTGTTCAATGTATTTTATAGTTATTAGACTTATATCAGAGGAGAATTTTTTTCATTTACCTAAGTATGTTCTATATGTATATATTTTTTTATTTTATAATTTGATTTAATTTTACATATCAGCCATGGATTTCCCTGTCCTCCCCCCTCTGACCCCCGACTTCCACCCAGCCCATCACCCATTCCTACCTCCTCCAGGGCAAAGACTCCCATGGGGATTCAGCCCAACCTGGTAGATTCTGTCCAGGCAGGTCCAGTCCCCTCCTCCCAGCCTGAGAGAAGTGTCTCTGCATAAGTCCCAGGTTCCATACAGCAAGCTCATGCACTAAGGGCAGGTTCCGGTCCCACTGCCTGGATGCCTCCCAAACAGATGAAGCTAATCAACTGTCTCACTTATTCAGAGGGCCTGATCCAGTTGGGGGCTCCTCAGCTATTGGTTCATAGTTCATGTGTTTCCATTAGTTTGGCTATTTGTCCTTGTGCTTTTTCCAATCTTGGTCTCAATAATTCTTGCTCATACAATCCCTCCTCTTTCTCACCAATTGGACTCCTGGAGCTCCACCTGCAGCCTGGCTGTAGATCTTTGCATCCACTTCCCTCAGTCATTGGATGAGATTTCTAGCACAACAGTTAGGGTGTTTGGCAATTCTATACCAGAGTAGGTCAGTTCAGGCTTTCTCTTGACCATTGCCAGTAATCTATTGTGGAGTTATCTTTGTGGATTACTGGGGACCTCTCTAGTATTTTGCTTCTTCCTATTCTCATGTGGTCTTCATTTATCTTGGTCTTTTATTCCTTGTTCTCCCTCTCTGTTCTTGATCCAGCTGGGATCTCCTGCTCCCCTAAGCTCTCTTTCCTTCAACCCTTGCCTTCAATAACCCCACTCACGTCCAGGTTGTTCATATAGATCTCATCCATTTCTCTGCCATTGGGCAATCTCTGTGTCTTTCTTAGGGTCCTGTTTTCTAGGTAGCCTCCCTGGAGTTGGGAGTAGCAGTCTATTCTTCCTTTGTTTTACATCTAGTATCCTCCTATGGGTGAGTACATACCATGTTTGTGTTTCTGAGTCTGGGTTACTTCACTCAGGATGATTTTCTCTAGATCCATCCATTTGCCTGCAAACCTCACGACGTCATTGTTTTCTTCTGCTGAGTAGTACTCCATTGTGTATATATACCACATTTTATTTATCCCTTCTTCTGTTGAAGGGCATCTAGGTTGTTTCCAGGTTCTGGCTATTACAAACAATGCTGATATGAACATAGCTGAGCAAGTGCCCTTGTGGTATGATTGAGCATTCCTTGGCTTTCTGTGGAAACAAAAGCAGAACCTCTTTTCCAAAGTAACATATCCTTATATCCAAATTTTGAAGTCAAGGTACCTTTAAAATTTACATTTTGGCATAACTGAACAGCTTTTACAATTAAATGTTTTTCTTCAGTTACAAATATCAAAGACAACATAATCTAGATTCTCTGTGTGATAGCCATCTTTACATGGCTTATTACCTTTATTGTTTCTTTAAAGAGTTTACTTTTAAAAACTGTTTATATAACTGTATATATTCCTTTTTATCTCTCTTTGAAGCCTACGGCACTGTGGCTGTTGGCTCTGCCCACTTTAGCTTCCCAACATGGCGGTTCTGCCAGCTCTGGGAGCCATCAAGTCTCAGAAATAGTGGGTCTATGCTTTTATCAAAGCAGTGTGTAGCTCAGAAAGCTCTCTCTCTCTCTTTTTTTAAATACTATTAAAGACTAAATCTACCACACAGCGTAATGTGCCGCTGGCAC
The DNA here is from genome assembly GCF_949786415.1 of Peromyscus eremicus. NCBI lineage: Eukaryota > Metazoa > Chordata > Mammalia > Rodentia > Cricetidae > Peromyscus > Peromyscus eremicus. The sequence goes on from NW_026734290.1 coordinate 1,318,670, forward strand.
ACGTCTCATTCCTGCTATACTGCAGGTCAAGTGTACAAGCCAGGAACCTGCCAATAGCTCAAACCTGCGTTTTGCAGCGTCTAGCTGCCCATATGAGACATGAAGAAGGAACCTGTTTTTGGCTCTGTTTAGAATTAGTTATTAAATATTGTTAGGTTTAAGGTGGAAACTCGAGCCATTGGGCGCCATTTGTAGCTGGAGAATTTTTCTCCAGCTCCCACCACCAAGTCCCGCCAGTCTCGGAGCCCACTTATAAAATAAACACACAGACTCTTATATTATTTAAACTACTTGGCCATTAGCTCAGGCTTATCATTGTCTAGCTCTCACTCTTATATTCAGCCCATTTCTATTAACCTTTACTTTGCCAAGTGGCTCATGGCTTACCGGTACATTACATCTTTCTTGTCTTGGCAGTGGCTAAAGCTGGTTTCTCTTTTCTTCCTCCTTCCTCTATTCTCCTCTCTCCTTGTCCCACCTATACTTCCTGCCTGGTCACTGGCCAATCAGTGCTTTATTTATATAGAGCGATATCCACAGCATAAAGGAGATATAATAAACTGATAGTAATTATTTTATAACTTGAGATAATTCTGACTTTTAAGTGTCTTACATTCCAATTAGAAAAAATAGCCTGACAGAATAGTCTATATAAGTGAAAGAGAGATGTTTTTGGAGGTTATTGCTCTTTTGATGGTCCTCCATCCAGCTCCTAAGTAAATCATACATCTAGGCTTATTCTTACTTATGAGTACTCAGCCATTAGTTTGGCTTAATTTCCAGCCAGCTTTTCTTAAATTAACCCTTTTATCTTTTGCCTTTGGCTTTTCTTATTCTCTAAATTCTGTAATTCTTACTTTACTCTGTGGCTTGCTGTGTAGCTGGGTGGCTGGCTCCTGGAGCCCTCCTCCTCCTCCTCCTTCTCTGACTCCTTGATTTTAGAGCTTTCTACCCAGTTTTCTCCTATATATACTCTGAGCCTGCAAGTCCCACCTATCCTTTCTCCTTTCTTGCTATTGGCCAGTTCTTTATTAAATCATCAGTTGTTTTACACAAGCACAGTAACGTAGCTTCACAGAGTTAAACAAATTCAACATGAACAAAAGCAGTACACCTTAAAATAATATTCTATCACATAGAGTTACTTGGTACCTACAACAAATGAACTTCAGTGCCAAAGTAATAGGCAGAAAATCACATGTGGAAACAAACAGGTATAACCATACTGATAGTCCACAATTTACCCTTCAAAGTTAAATTAGTGAATGAGAAAATGAAGGTCACTACATATTGATAAAGTGAGAAATTCAACAAGAGTCCATAAACATATGTTCTTGTGACATTGATGTTCCCAATTTTATAAAGCACTCACTACAAAATATGAGATAACAGATAGAATTCATCATTATTTGGGGTGATTTTAATACATGATTATATCAGTTATCAAAACAAAAGGAAAGCAATGAACAACTGATATACAAATAAATGGACTGATTTAACATTTACAGAACTTTCCATGGAACAGTAGCAGAATTCATTTTTATCAGCAGCCTGAGCAGTTACTTTTCAAGATGGTTTTATGCAAAGCAAATCTTCTCAAAAACAAGGTAGTTGAAATAATTTTTATTTTTATAAGATCACAGTATAAAAAATACAAAAAAGAACAAAAATGAACTATAGAAAATATATAAACACATGAAGGCTAGAAAACAAAACACTGAACAATCAGTGAGATGCTAAAGAAATTGGGAGTGGATTCCAAAGTTCTTAGACACAAATGGTGGTAGGAATAGAGCATAACATTGTTGAAATGTATGAAAATAACAGAGCATTGAAATCTACAAAAACTAAAGTGTTGCAAGAGGGAAGTCAAAGTCTATTTGATATAAAGGTATACATTTAAAAATTAGGGACTAGTAGATGGTTCAGCAAGTAAAGGTACATTCCAACAAGTCTGAATTCAAATCCTGGGAAACATGGTAGAATAAAGGCATTGAACACTAGTAAACTATTCCCATCCACCATCTGAGTTATAGTGTGTGCACAACTGAGTGAATGCTATGTGTGTGAGTTCATTCACAAATAACTATGTGTTGAAAACATAAAAATGAAATATCATTAGTCAGAAAGAAACAACAAGGATCAGAACTCAAGTCAATGAGTTCTGAATCTCAACCCATACAGCACAAGAGAATACTCAGCCAATACTAATAAAATCAAACCTGACAAATCATACAAAAGAACCAGTAAAACACTTAGTTCTATAAAAGGATCGCCGTATACAACACACTGCTCTAATAAGAATGACACCACTTCAAGTTAAAAGACCACACAAATGGAAGGATGAATGGAACCTCACAATTAGCTTGGTCAGGGCCCAGAAGCTTCAGAAACAAAAATCACTGATGCTGGGTCAGGGGGCAGAACTAAAGACCTCTCAGCATGGCAGAGCTACATATTGACATGGAGAGTAAAACAGTCCCTCAGCGGTAATATGGGCATCATGTTCAAAAGTGACAATACATTCAGTCTTCCCTAGTGTTATTGACACTGTGGTTCCAACATTTTGGAGAGTATCAGATAGGGAATTTGGTCAATAACGATGGGAGAGGACAAAAGAAAAGAGAACAGAACACACAGTAAACACTGCTGCCTATCTCCCACTGAGGTCTCTATAAGTGTGAACTAACAGCTTGTCAGAGTGAAGAGACCACCTTGGCATGCAGAGCATGGGAGGAAGAAGGCCACATGCCACCCAACAAGGTGACAAAAAGAATGACTCACTTGACCTATGCAGGGGGCCCTCCTACTTGCAAGCTGTTATCCCCACTGTGATCATATATAAACCCTGGAAAGCAAATATGCAAAAAGCAAATGGTGCTGGACTTTGAACTTATTCCCTCAAGGCTGTTCATAGCACCTCTCTCCTCATAATGACATTAAGATATGTGATGTGTGACTGATCCATCTGCATCATTGGACTTCAGCTTCAGGCAGAGAAGCAGGAATTGATTGCCAAATGATTCTCACAAAACACTCACTTCCCAGAACTACTGGTGCATGGACAAAAAAATAAACAATTGACTGTCATGAAAGTGGTGATGGGGTTGAATATGTGTGTGTGGGGAATGTGTATGAGTAAAGTGATGAATAAAGCACAAGTGGGTTGAATGTTAAAGAGGCTAATGTTACAGGAGGAAACGGTGCTGGACCTAACCTTGACCCAGCTGCTTGTTCTTACCTGGTCTTTCTGTGTCTGGGGGTCTCTGACATTTTCCTCTTGGCCACTGGTAGAGAAAAGAGAATTCCAGAAAAAATCATGCTATTTCTGAAAACTCCAACAACAAAAGAAATCCAAGAACCTATCGTAAGAAAACAGATTGCCCATCTACCTTTCTCTGACCATGGAAATGGGGAAACATCAGCAAGTAGAGAACAAATCCTGTCTGAGTGAGGGTAGGAGACACTAGTGGTGTAGCAGTCCTATGGCAATAGACCCCTGCACAAAACCATACATGATATCCATCTCGTGTTGCAAACTGGACTTCTAAGTGTCATGACTCATTAGGTGATGGAATGGCCCTTTCAAAGAGGAGGCATCTCAGATACTCTGCATAACAGATATTTACATTATGATTGATAACAGTAGTGATTACAGTTATGACATAGCAAGAAAAATAATTTTATGGTGGAATGTCACAACATGAAAAATTGTACTTCAATGGTCATGGCATTAGGACGGTTAAAAATAGTTGTTCTGGAGGCTATTAGGTATGACAATATGGGGTTGTGAGTAGCTAACAATCTGTTTCACTATTGGCAATGCTGAGAATGAGAAGCGTAAGACAAAGCACTACTTGCTAAGGAAGCTTGCTAAGAGGCAGAAAGGCTGGAGCCAGAGCTTCAGACTCTGCAGTACAGGAACAAGGAAAGCCAGAGATGGCCATTGCACAATGTTGTGGTCCCCTGAAATACAGGCACTTAACAATGGAAGACTGACTCCTCGACCAGACCATTTAATTTCTCTGAGACCTTGGTGTTCGTGACATGACCTGCTCATTTGCATCTTGAGCTTTCATAGAAAGGATTTGGCTGGTAGTAGGGCCTGGACCTAGAGGTAATGAACTCCATGAACATAGTCCTCAAGTATGACAGGAATTCAGGGTGTGTTCTAGACTACTGGATATCATGGGATGCCACATCTTGTCACCTAAGTGCTGGGAACTTCTGGTATTTATTAAACTTGCTATTGTAGGGACAAGGGGCTAGCTAAAGAAACCCACACTGACCCTGGAGCCCAGAACTAGGGAGGAAAGACTCAGATCAGGGCAGAAAGAAACACACTGTTTGTCTCAGTCAGATCAGAGCCATCTCTGCCCCTGCCCAACTGACTTGTGAAATCAACCAATCACAGAGCAGAACAGTAGAACCCTGGGCCCCAAGTCAATCCAAGGTTGACTACACCTCCAAAACATCCAGTATATACCACCCTGCCTGGTCAGTTTAAAAAAAAAAGGCTGTTCTGTCCACCCTGGTAGAGGCAGCTACTCTCCTGGACTCCTCTTTCTCAAATAAATACCTTTCTCAAAAGAATTTTGGGTGTGATGATCTTCATTCACTGGCATAGAGAAGATTCTTGTTGAGATGTCCCCCAGTGGACAGAGCAAGAGGGAGCTGAAAGAGCAGAGCAAGGAGGAGCTGAACAGAAGATCTTTGCTGAGACGTCCCTCAGTGGACAGAGCCATAAAGAGCTAAAAAGTAACACTTTTCTCCAGAGCCAGAGTACATTGCTACATTTCTGCAGGGTTTTTTCCCTTTTTGCAGAGTGAAGCAAAAGTAAGCCACAGCATAGGCAAGAGAAGCAGAGCTCTGCTAGGAGGCCCCCTTATGAGGGGACTGAGCAAAGCTCAGCTGTAGCAGCTCTCCAGGAGAAGAGCAGGATTTTTGTATCCTGCAGGGAGATCATCCCCCATCAGGTCCAGGCCTGAATTTCCCAAGAATTCAGAAAATTGTCCCATCCAGTGTTGGGCTGCTTCTTTGCAGTTCCAGCTGTCAGAGCTGTGCACAACAGCTCCATGTCTCTGGGACACCTTCAGGTCAGAGCTGTTGTGAGCAGCTTGAGGTGTCCAGGATACCTCACCCTCCAGGGCTAATTGTCCCTTACAGTTTCAGCCATCAGAGCTGTGCTAAACAACTTCAGGTGTCCAGGGCACCTTCAGGGCAGAGCTGCTGTTCTGAGCAGCTCAAGGTGTGTGGGATACCTCATCTTCCAGGGCTAAACTGTCTCCATGCAGTTCCAGCCATCAGAGTTGTCCTAAACAAATCAAGGTGTTGTCTGACTCCCCAGGTAGTCAGGACACCTTTCCCCAGAGTTGTTACAACAAATTTACTTATATTGTTGGTACCCAAATCAAGGACCAACCCACAGATTTAAAAACAATTTACTTACACCTATGCTGACCCTACACCGGTAGAGGCAGGCTGTTTAGATGATGGGAGGTGGAGTTGCATGAGCTCTCTCAGGAGGCTTGTCGAAATAGCTGTCTAAGAATTTCCTTGGTGTCTACTCCACAGGTGTGTACCCTCCAGAGTCTGTGAGGGTGTTTCTCCTGTCTTCAAAAACAAATTGTCTATGATGGGACCTGTCACAATGGAGACCAAAATAACATCATGAACCGTTTTGAGGATGGGACTCAACATCATGACAGATTTATAAACACCTGCATGGAAATATCGATGTGTCACTAAAGTAAGTAAACTGGTGGAACTATAATACTCAAATTGGTACTCCCAACTTTCACCCAGGTATCTCCTGGGAACTGTGAGATAGGGAACTGCTCATGCCCAACTATAGATCCCTGACTGCAGGGATTAGAGGGAGATACATGCACAAACACATAGAAAAATACACAACATAAACACATGTATGTGAGAGACAGAGAGACAGAGAAAAAGATACTTAGAGAGACAGAGAAAGAGAGACTGAGTGAGTGTGGGAGAACTCCATCAATTGGATGCTGAACAAATGAATGCAGGTGTGTCCTCTCAGAGGGAAACAAAAGGAGCAGGGAACAGTCTGAGTCCCTGTATGGACACATTTAGAAGTGTGACCAGGCCTCTCCAACTGCTGCTTGGAGAATCAAACTTACAAGGCCTTTTAAAGTAAGTAACAAAAATCTAACTCAAACTCACAGCAACTAACATCTCACACTAGACAGCACTTGATAGATTCTCTTCAAAGTCATGCTGGGAACTCACATACTACTGCCTCAGTCCATGAGTACTATGACTCCTGCCACAGGCTCTGTTTTTGTTTCTTTTTAGAGGAAGCAGAATAGTCTTTGTCCTCATGTCATTCCTGTCCACATTTGAGGTTCTGCCTTTGGGCAGAGTTCAGAGACACGATTTTGGCATATCCTTAAGGCATACCCTAAAGATGCAGCCTACCAGAAACACAGACCTTATATAAAATGAAGAAATGATGACAGAGTGGACCTGAGATTGAAACCACAAGGTTTGAAAGAATGAATACTTATTCTTCATGCTCTCTTCTGTGATAAAGATCAGGTGATCTCACTGTTACTTTCTTTCAATGGTCATTTCCTGTAGCTGAGTGGTGAGTCTGCACCTTCTGCTTTACCTGCATCTTGGTGAGGAAGGTTTGGTGGGATGGTGGCTCTCTGGTGCTCCTTGTGGGTAGATGAACATAAGTGAACTTGCAGTATCACAAGGCAAAGATAATGGACAGACCCCCCTGAGTCCTAATCAAATGTTTGAGAAAGCTTGTTTACCAGTGACTCCTTGACACCGCAAATTATTTTGTCCTGTGCTTCAGATGCCCACTCTGGGGAACTCAGCTGTCTCCTCTATTTGAAGGGAAGTGGTTATCTCAGCTATCTGGTTTTTTGTGCCCTCATAGCACATGCTCCAAGTAACCAAGGAGATAGCCTATTCAGACTCATTCACAGCAGCAGACTCAGAATTCAACTTGGCTGCAGAGTCCACAAGCCTGTGGGTTTACAAGTCAGGAAAAAATTGCCATAGTTCAAAATCACCCCAGTCACTTAGAGGTTCCCCAAATATCTTGACAGGTCACTCTAATCATATAACTATTGATGGAGAAGACATATAAGGGCAGAACATGGTCACCAGATTCAACAAGTCTCCTCACTGACAACTGAGGAACACAGAGCAGCTGGGAAGTAACTAAAGTTAGCCACTGTGGTTGAAGTAGAGTGATGTCCTGCCTTGAAATGGGCACATCTCATTAATCCCTCCTGCTTTAATGTCGGAGTCATGTTCACACATCAATGCCTATCTACCAAAAGGAATGAAAGCCAAGAGTTCCCAGTATAAAGCACTGGCCTTACCAGTTCCCGACTTCTGAGCCAGAACAATTAATATCCTGGAATCCTTGAATTTCAAGAGGCATGACAAGCAGGGAAGTTCTGTTGGTTCCCAGAGACTCCAGCTTTCTGTTCCCCATTACAGGAAGATTCAGCACAAGCCCACTTGCTCCAGGAAGATTCCCTTTTCTTGCACAGAACTCATTACATGATTCGCTTGACCATTTCTTTCTGGACGTTTTACATTGAGACTGAAGGTCAGCTTTCTTCAGTCACTCTCTGGTTTCTCTAAACTCTCCATTCTCTTTCTGAATTAGACTCTTCAGTATGCCATCATGTTCATCAGTAAATGGTGAAGGCACTGAATAAAATTCCCAAGGACAGTGGGTGTTGCCACAACATAGTGACATCACAGAGGATGCCAGGGCTCTCCAGGATACATTAGAATGTCTAGGGAAGAGCTGCAGGTGTCATGGGAACTGATATTGCTAAGAGCTTTCCTTACACTAGATGTCAAGTTGTCCTTTGCAGGAGCCTCTGCTGGGATACAAGAGAAGCCCTTCAGCATCCCCTTCATCCAAAGCCAGAGATCTCTCCTTGATTGATTGAACATACTTCAGTTCTTTCCCTGTGTAGATCTGAATCTTTGTCTCCTACTGAAATTTTATGTACACAAGGTAATAATATCATAGAAATTTATATATGCTAAAGTTCATCATAAGTACCTGCAACTGAGGTGACTGGCCACACTAGTGGAAACCCATGAACTGTGGACTGGTGGCTGTGGAGCCCCCATGAGACTGGACTAGGTCCTCTGGAAACAGAAGATGGTTGTTTGGCTCAAACTGTTTGGGAGACACCCAGACAGGGGATAGGGATCTATCTATGGTCAATGGGCAGGCTTCTGGAACCCAGTGCCTGTGGTGTGACACCTTGAACAGCCTTGGTTTAGTGTGATATGATCATGGAGCCCAGTGAGACTAAAATCTGTGTCATCAGCATGTGTGTAGTCGGTGTTGTACTCTCTGTTCAGTAGCTCAAAGTGATCTGCTTTTACTGGGTAGTAAAGATGGCCAGATAGCTGGAGTCTTCCACACAAAACATGAGTTTCCTTTAGATCAAAGGATATTCAGGAAAATCCTTTGCAAGCCCCTTCATAGTTAGCAACATAGACACTTGGGTTCCACTGGACACTCTAGATCAATGTTTATTTTTTTTTCCAATTTTCTGACCCTTTAAATCTTTAAATAGCATGAACAGTAGTTCCTTGTGTTGTGGTGAACCCTAAACATAACTGTTTCGTTGTTTCTTAACTTTAATTTTGCTACTGTTTTTTTTAAAGTTTTATTTATTCATTATATATACAGTATTCTGTATGCACATATCCCTGCAGGCCAGAAGAGGGCACCGGATAACATTATAGATGGTTGTGAGCCACCATGTGGTTGCTGGGAATTGAACTCAGGATCTTTGGAAGAGCAAGCAGTGCTTTTAACCTCTGAGCCATCTCTCCAGTCCTAATTTTGCTACTGTTATGAATTGTAATTCAAATATTTGATGTGCAGTATATCTGATATGTGACCGCCCAATGGGGTGGCGACCCACACAGGTTGAGGACCACAGCTCTGAATGCAGGCAGAAATCTCCTCAAATCATGGCAGTGATGGTGGGACAGTGTGATTCTTAGTTTTTATTATCAGACTGAATCAAACTAGTCACCTGGGAAGAGGGAACTCAATGAGAAATTATATAGATCAGATTTTTCTTTGAACTTGTCTCTGTGGGATTTTATTAATTGTTAATTGAGATAAGACTCCCTAAAATGGGCAGAATCATTTCATTTTCTGCAACCTATACTATGTACATATGAAGAAGCTAGAGCATAAGCATAAGCAAACAGGTAGCATGAGTACATTTGTTTATCTCTGCTCTTGGCTGTGGATGTGACATGATTAGCTGAGTTCCTATCCTGATTTTCCAAAATTGGAACTTTACCTGGAATTGTGGGCTATAATCAATTTTTCCCATTATAAGGTGCTGTGCCTGAAAATTCAGTGCAATAAAGATATTAAGAAAGCACTATATGACAGAGGGGTTTTCACAAGTCAGTTGAAATGTGTGTTTCATGAAATGCTCAACAGCACCTTATCTGTCTCAGAAGAAGAGATCCTACTTTCTCCTGAACCCAACCTGTGTTTCCCTGTTACAGTTTTACAAAGACCCAGAGACACCCAAAGACTCACAAACCACTTCACCCTGTCAATAAGTGTCCCCTGAAATTGTCTTGCCATAACAAGTACCATGCTAAATTCTTCTAATGTGTTATATACAAGCTTCACTTCAATGAATGTATTTTTCCTTGAATTTCCTGACCATTGGAATTTTCAGATATGGGGAACTGGATCTGAATTCACTGCCTTGACAATGAATTTCAATCTTATGCTATGTCCTTCCTTGAAGGTCAGAAGAGGCTCTTTAATGCTGAGAGCAATGTAGCACCATAAATTCCAGGTATGTGGGGGTATAAGTAATGATTTCCAATGTGTCCACTAGTTACCTTATGTTGGAGATTAACTCCAGGGCTGATGTACATAGATCCCTGTGAAAACTTGTTGGTATCATGCTAACTTCTGTGCCTCTTCAACAAGGTTTCTGTAAATGGATCTTTATCAAATTTCCTCCTTTGAAAGTAAATAGACCTTATCACATGTGAAAAGTCACTTTGATTTTTGTCCTTCTCCTCCTAGGACATGAAACAGGCCCTTTTGAGCTACATGAAAGGTTATCCAAGGAGAATAAGGTCTGAAATAGCCACAGGTACAGGTTTAGAATGCAGGTCTGAGGAACAGAGTGCAAAACAAAGGCAGGACAGCAGGAATACCCAGGAAATTCCTGGTTATGTCTTTGGCAGTTTAGCCTCTCTGCATGTCAGTTTCTTCTACCTAGAGAAAGATGGGTTGGGATACACCATGGATATGGGGGCTCTCACAAGGCATGACTTACAAAATCACTTCCTTCATAAGTGGGACTTTTTTTTTTCATGTTTCTTTTTGTGTGTGGGGTTACATTCTAGCATTTATATGAGCTAAGTTGCACATCTATTTCTGGAGAACATCTCTTTCTGGGTACAAAAGAATCAGATATTAAACTTAAAAAATGCTGAAAATGATGCTTTAGAGCAGAGAATCACTTCATTGGTTGAAAAAAATTAACACTTCTCTTCATGACCATTACCAAATATTGTGCGTGGCTCCTGTCCTTTGCCATTTGGAAAGACTCACCAGCTAGCTATTCTTTATTGATTAGCGACTTTCAGATGCTAAAAGTAAAGAAGATGGAGAGGGAAGGTAGAAATCAACATGTTTGATCCTAAATATAGAGTGGTGTTTGCCTGTTGTAATGTCAGAATTCTAATCCTTATCTGGTTAATCTAACAACAAATAAATGCCACCTGTGCGCATTGTTGTATTTTTTTGGGGGGTGTTTTTTGTTTTTGTTTTTTTAAGACAGGGTTTCTCTGTGTAGCTTTACGACTTTCCTGGAACTCACTTGGTAGCCCAGGCTGGCCTTGAACTCACAGAGATCCGCCTGGCTCTGCCTCCTGAGTGAGTGCTGGGATTAAAGGCATGCGCCACCACTGCCCGGCTCCATTGTTGTATTTTAATAAAAGCACATAAACGATTTTGGTGACTTACTATAACTCATGTAGTATGTATTGAGTCCAGCTATTAATAATTTCTTCTCTGTCTTGCTATTCTTATTTGGAACACTTGTTTGTTTGAGTGGAAGTGAACCGCCCCAATTTAAATTGGAGAAAAATTTTTAAATAAACTACTGTAACAGAATATGTTTGGGAGTTGTAAAAGTTTTCCCACTGAAAAAAATCAGAATTTAAGAGGATCCTGTTACATGCTGGGGGCAGACATCAGAGTCAGCAAAGCTTGCAAAAACAGATTTTTTTTCTTTTAGCACTTTGATGGAAGAAGCACTTCATTTTCTTTAATTTTATAATTAATTTAATTTTACGTATCAGCCATGTATTCCCCTGTCCTCCCTTCTATGGGTCCCCCCCCTTGCTCTCCCCCCAATCCACCCCCCATTCCCATCTGCTCCAGTGCAAGGACTCCCATGGGGATTCAGCTCAGCCTGGTAGATTCAGTGGAGGCAGGTCCAGTCCCCTCCTCCCTTCACCCAGGATGAGCAAAGCTCTGGGATCCAAAAATCCAGCGCATGCACTAAGGACAGGTTCTGGTCCCACTGCCTGGGGGCCTCCTAAATAGTTCAAGCTAATCAACTGTCTCACTTATCCAGAGGGCCTAATCCAGTTGGGGGCTCCTCAGCTATTGGTTCATAGCTCATGTGTTTCCACTAGTTTGGATATTTGTCCCTGTGCTTTTTCCAATGATGGTCTCACTATCTCTTGCTCATACAATCCCTCTTCTCTCTCGCTGATTGGAATCCTGGAGCTCCACCTGGGGCCTGGCCGTGGATCTCTGCATCCACTTCCATCAGTCATTGGAGGAGTGTTCTAGCACGACAGTTAGGGTGTTTAGCCATCTGATCACCAGAGAAGGTCAGTTCGGGCTTTCTCTTGACCATTGCCAATAGTCTATTGTGGAGGTATCCTTGTTGATTTCTGGGGACTTCTCTAGCACTTTTCTTCTTCCTATTCCCATGGGGTCTTCATTTATCTTGGTCTCTTTTTCCTTGTTCTCCCTCTCTGTTCCTGATCCATCTGGGACCTCCTGCTCCCCTAAGCTTTCTTTCTCCCGACACTTGCCCTTCATTAACTCCCCTCATGTTCAGTTTGCTCATGTAGACCTCATTCATTTCTCTGTTGTTGGGTGATCCTTGTGTCTTTCTTAGGGTCCTGTTTTCTAGGTAGCCTCCCTGGAGTTGTGAGTAGCACTCTAGTCATCCTTTGTTTTACATCTATTATCCTCTTATGAGTGAATACATACCAAGTTTGTCTTTCTGAGTATGGGTTACCTCACTCAGTGTGATTTTTTTTCTAAATCCATCCATTTGCCTGCAAACCTCATGATGTCATTGTTTTACTCTGTTGAGTAGTACTACATTGTGTATATGTACCACATTTTATTTATCCATTCTTCAGTTGAAGGGCACCTAGGTTGTTTCCAGGTTCTGGCTATTACAAATAATAATGCTATGAACATAGCTGAGCATGTGCCCTTGTGGTATGATTGAACATTCCTTGGGTATATGCCCAAGAATGAAATAGCTGTGTTTGGGGGAGATTGATTCCCAATTTTCTAAGAAATCGCCATATTCATTTCCAAAGTTGAAAAGTACAAGCTTGCATTTCCACCAACAATGTAGGAGTGTTTCCCTTGCTCCACATCCTCTCCAGTGTTTTTGATCTTAGCCATTCTGATAGGTGTAAGGTGGTATCTCACAGTCCTTTTGATTTGCATTTCCCTGCTGATTAGGGAGGTTGAGCAATTCCTTAAATGTCTTTCAGCCATTTGAGATTCCTCTGTTGAGAATTCTCTGTTTAGCCCCAAAGCTCATTTCTTAATTGGACTGTTGGATATTTTGATGTCTAATTTCTTGAGTTCTTTATATATTCTGGATATCAGCCCTCTGTCAGATGTGGGGTTGGTGAAGATCTTTTCCCATTCTGTAGGCTGTCACTTTGTCTTGTTGACTATGTCCTTTTCTCTACAAAAGCTTCTCTGGTATAAGAGGTCCCATTGATTGATTGTTTCTCTCAGTGACTGTGATACTGGTGTTATATTTAGGAAGTGATCTTCTATGCCAATGCGTTCAAGACTACTTCCTACTTTCTCTTCTATCAGGATCAGAGTAACTGCATTTATGTTGAGTTACAAATTTATATATATAGATATAGATATAGATATAGATATAGATATAGATATAGATATAGATATAAAATTCACACTTTAAGGAAAGTTTAAAGAATCAAAATAGCATCAAAGTATTATGAGAACAGTGGCAATAGAATCGTCCCTTAATTTTGGCTTTCTTCTGCCCCATATCAGTTGATTCTTCTGACATGATACAGAGATTATGCATTTTCTTTTTAACAACATCCTTGGCTTTAAGAAGGAGAGAGTCATTATCCAACTCCAAAGCCAGCTTTAATTTTTAATTGATCTGGGACTACATAAACATCATTTGTGATAAGTGTTTGTAGAGAAGAGCAAAAACAAACATTTAGGAAGACTTATGAATTTTATGTGTGATGTAATACCAACAGGCCAAGTTACTTTAAATTGGATGGTCATGCTGGTTAAGGAACTATCACCTCTTCTAATTAAGAGGTCTGTCTTGTTCAAATCGAACTTTTATCAATTTTTTTTCTGGAGCTGAAGATCAAACCCAGGGCCTTGTGCATGCTAGGCAAGCACTCTACCACTGAGCTAAATCCCCAAGCCCATAATTTTTTTTTTTTGATTTTTTTCGAGACAGGCTTTCCTCTGTGTAGCTTTGTGCGTTTCCTGGATCTCACTCTGTAGACCTGGCTGGCCTTGAACTCACAAAGATCAGCCTGGCTCTGCCTTCCGAGTGCTGGGATTAAGGCATGCGCCGCCGCCAACACTGCCTGGCCCTTTATCAATTTTGATGGTATTTATAGCTTACCTTTTCTGATAGAAACAAAAGCAAAACCTCAGCCAGCTCATGAGGCTGTCTCTATGAGGCCCCTGCCTTCCACTCTCTGCCCCCGCTGCAACAAGGGCCGTCATTGGGCTATAGAATGCAGGTCATAAGTCAGCCTCTGTCAGCCCCTTCCTCCCAGGGTACAAGGAATCTTCCAAAGGGGCCAGCCCCTGGCCACAATGCCTCCAAAAGCACACCCTGGGGCCTTGAAGTCCGCTCACCTCCTGCCTCCCCAGCCTCAACAAATTCTCCTGCCCCAGTTCCATTCTCCTCCTTCCAGAGAGCAACTCCAGGCAGTGCCGGATTAGACTTGTGTGCAGCTGCCCAAATAGTATTAAATTCCCTTGAAGGGTCTCAGGTCATCCCTACAGGGGTGACAGGGCCCTTACCTCCTAATGTTTGCACGCTTGTCCTTGGCCGTGCTTCTGTGGCCCTCCGAGGGGTCCAGGTCTACCCTGGCATAAGAGATAGTGATTTCTCAGGTAAAATTAAGATTCTGGCCACTGCTGTAAACAGCATGGTCACAATTCGTCAATGTACGCGCCTGGCACAGCTAGTTCCTCTACCCTCCTCTGTCTGTGATAATCCCTCAATTACAAACACCCTTCGGGGGTCAGCTGGATTGGGCTCCTCGGACGCCTACTGAGTCCAACCTGTTACTCAGGATTGCCCTACTCTCACCCTTACTATAGAGGGAAAGAAGTTTCAGGGTATCTTGCATACAGGGGCAGATACCACAGTCATTTCACAGTCTCACTGGCCGTTCGCTTGGCCACTGGTTCCATCCCTCGCCGATTTAAAAGTAATCATCAGTCTAATAATCCTTTAATTAGTTCAAGGACACTTTTCTGGAAGGACGAGGAAGGAAACCAGGGGGCTGTCACTCCTTTTGTGGTTCCGGGCCTGCCTGTTAATCTTTGGGGAAGGGACATACTTTCACAAATGCAAGTAATCTTATATAGCCCAAATTCTACAGTCACACAACACATGCTATGGATGAATTATATCCCTGGCACAGGCTTGGGCAAGACAGCTCAGGGGAGAGTCCAACCAATTCAGCCTGTTCCCAAGGAGGATAGACATGGGCTGGGATATTCAGGTTTGTAGTAGTGGCCACTGACCCTCCTGTACCCCATGCAGACAAAATTACCTGGATGACCTAGACCCCTGTCTGGGTGGATCAGTGGCCCCTTACTCAAGAAAAGCTACAGGCCTCCACTATGCTTGTACAGGAGCAGCTTATGGCTGGCCACATTGAGCCTTCCAACTCCCCTTGGAGTACACCTATATTTGTTATCAAAAAGAAGTCAGGAAAATGGAGGCTCCTTCAAGACTTAAGGGCAGTAAATAAGGTAATGAGGCCTATGGGGGCACTTCAGCCTGGATTGCCTTCGCCTGTGGCTATTCCTGTTAAATTTTACAAGATGGTCATTGACCTTAAAGATTGTTTCTTTACTATTCCCTTGCACCCCGAGGACAGAGCCTATTTTGCATTCAGCCTTCCCCGCCCCAATTTTCAGGGACCCATGCTTCACTAACAATGGGCATGGCCAACAGTCTTACTCTGTGCCAGAAATTCGTGGCTCAGGCTGTGGACCCTGTCAGACTTAATTGGCCCCAGATATATATCTTACATTACATGGATGACCTTCTCGCTGCACCTGACACCATCTCCCTTGAGCGATGTTTTCCAGAACTCAGTAGAGCCCTTAATGGACTGGGACTACAGATTGCTCCAGATAAGGTCCAAACCCAGGATCCTTTCAATTACCTGGGGTGGGAACTCCATTCAAACTGGGTCCTCCTTCCTCGCATCCAGTTACGCACTGACCATCTCCATACCCTAAGTGATTTCCAACAATTGCTCGGCCATATCCAATGGCTTAGGTCTTATCTTAAACTTCCTATGGATTCTCTCCTTCTCCTCTACGATATCCTCCGGGGCAACCTTGACCCCACATCACCCTGTGTGCTTTCCCCTGCAGCCAACGAGGCTTTGATTCAGATAGACATTGCCATTAACCAACAGTCTTGCTTTCAGATTTCCTATGCCATACCTCTATATTTTATAGTTCTGCCCACACCACACACACCCAAAGGAGTCTTTTGGCAACATGCTCTGTTGGGGACCGACTCCGGACAGCTGTGTCCTGAACTTTGTCAAGCCTTGAGAGGAGGTTCCTGGCCTAACTGCAGGATATAAGATTAGATAAACTTTCTGGAGCCTGTTAGTCAGCTGCAGGGGCCTGGGACCAAAGTGACCTCACCCTCCCTTAAGAATTTTCCATTCTTATCTCCCTGCTCCCTCTGCTCCCCCTCCCTGCCTGAAGCCCTGTTTATAAGCCTCAACACCCAGTCAATAAAAGGAGACCTCGATGCAACTCAGACTGACTTTGTCTTCCTTTACGCGCCTGGTCTCCTTTCTCTCTCGCCCCCATTGATCTTTCAGGAGGTGCCTCCTCGGGTCTCATCAAATAACCTGGCCCGCAGGACCAGGCAAGTGGCACCCGAACGTGGGGCTCGAGGCACGGTGACCTGCCGGATGACAGACAACAGAAGGGGCCCCGGAGAGGATAAGGGTAGAGATGCCCGGACAGCATCACTCGTGCAATGCGGGAGAGTCTTGAGGTAAGTATGTCATCCCATCGATCATGGGCAAAAATTTATCTAAAGAGGCTGTTTTTCTAAAGGAGATGAAAAGGTAATCTTAGGGAGAGAGGAATAAGAGTTAAGAAAAAGGATTTGATAAAATTCTTCCAATATGCGGAGGAGAAATGTCCCTGGTTAGTGATTAATGGACCAGGAATTCACCCTCTGACTTGGAACAAGGTTGGAAAAGATATTAACAAATTAATCAGAGACGGGGAAAATATCCCCGATGCCTTTTTTCGTTTTTATGGACTTTTGTTTTGTACGGGTCGATCGATTTGTACTTTGCAGGCTCTCACTGGGGCAGACGTGTCCGGACAGTGAACCTGGCTGCGAAGGGAGACGTCCCAGAGCCCTAAGGCCACCTCAGAGGTGACCATTTGGTTTAGGAGCATCTTTGGGTATTTTCCCCCATGGTGGGAGGAAGTGCCACTTTGTATTTTGTCCTGGGAAATTGTCAGAGCCATTTTGTGGGTTTTTTTGTATGTTTTGTTGTGATCATTGTTACTTTACTCTTTTCTTCTCTTACAAGAAAAAAAGGTACATGTCTGACAGGGATGTGGAAGCCCCCGATGTCTGTATGATCAAAGACAGAGATCCTTGAGTCTGGATTGTTTTTGATGTGATTGAGCCTGGAGGGTTACCCTCCCCCTCCCAGAGCACATCAGGCTGTCATTGTTCTTGGAGCTTTGTTGGTTGTTTTGTTGGGGCAAAGTTTTTTCGTGTGCCCTTGGTCTTGTGTGTAATGTATTAATTATTCTTATTGTTGACTTGACTGTGACAGACGCTATGGGACAGTTACCTTCTTCTCTACTAGACCTTTGCCTAGCCCACTGGAAGGATGTGTGAGCCATAATAGAGGGAACTGAGTTCCCCACCCCCACTCTCCGATTGAACTGAGATAAACAGGTAGCTCCTGCCAGATGGGGCTTGCATACTGCAGGAGGGGCTTGCTGGCTGTGAATGAGGCCATCATCTCAGTGCTGATGTTCCAGTTCTTGAATTGTCTGTGTAAATGTTATTTGTTTCTGTCTACTAACCTCCCTTATTTTCCTAGAGGAAGAGGAGGAGAGAGAGGCATAGCAAAGGCCACCTCCGTCCCTCCCTAGCTCTCTTGCTATCAGGACTGCAGCCAGCTGGCTGCTCTCAGGAGGGTGGGGGTGCATGCTCTTGGTACAGGCGGGCAAAGACGGGAGCTTTGGACAGGGCAATGGGGACTGCCTGCAATTGACAAAAACTGTGTGAACACTAAAGAGAGAATCTGACCCTCCCTTCCTTTACTGTGAAAACTTCAAAGTCTCTTCTGCCAGCCAGCAGCTTCTCTTGTTAACCCTTCTCTGTCCTGATATTGCTTAAAAAGAAATGTTAAATTACCAGTTCAAGATACTGGGAAAATTATGCTTTTGTTTCCACAGGAAAAATAAAAATTTACATGGTGTGAAACCTCAATAACCCCCCCTTCCTTTATCCCCTACAGACAAAGAGGAGCCTAAACCAGGATTCCTAAGTGTAGATAAGAAGTTAGACCCTTTTTTCTCAGGTGGCTTTATCAGCTACAGAAACTTAGAAAAACACAGAGTCAGAATATAGGACCATCTGGTAGAGGCTAAGTGGTCATAAAACATCCCAAACTTCTCGAACCCCAGAGACAGCTCGTAAAACTCCTAGACACGGTTGTTTAACAAACAAGAAATAAAGATAACATGAAAAATTACTGATGTGAACCAGAAAGAAGGGAGGCAGGCTGTTAGAGATGAATTATGTGGTCTGTGTCTTTAAGAACTAGCCTCACAAAGAAAGGGCGTGCTCCTTCCAATCTCCCTGCTGTGCGTGAGAGATTTGGAACGAGCCCCCTGCCGAGGCTTGTAAACTTTGACTTCATCTGAATAAACCTTGCTTTTTGCATTCTGTACCTAAGTCTCCCTTTCTTTGGGGGCGAACTGGGCATAGCAATGGGTTTTGGTCATTTGAGTTCAGTGGGTTACAAATACTTGCCATCATTTAAGAGAATTGGTTTCAAATTATTGTTGGTTAAGATAAAATATAATATTTTTATAAAAATACGAAGGTTTGAGATATGAGGATAAAAGTTTAAATAAATGATTTTTTGGTTTGAGAAAGCAGTTTAAGATATAAAAATTTAAAGGCTTAAGCGTGTCATGAGGATTTAAATATATGATATTTTGGGTCTAAATAAATAGTTTGAGATATAAAAATATAGAACTTTAAAGTTCAACTTTAAAGTTTAAATAAATTATAAGATTTAAATAAAGTTTATATAGGATATAAGATATGTAAGTTTGTAAAAATTCTCTTGTTAGATCTGTGTTAAGAAATCTTTAGGTGTTTGCTAAGTTAAATATATGCTAATGGTAGCCCTGTATAAGTTTGTAAAATAGATCTATAGAGTTCCTTTAAGAATATAAGCTTGCAAGAAGAATCTAAGGTAGTCCTAAGACATGTAGTAATAAGCTTGTAAGAAGTAAAGATGCCAGTTGTAAATGTAAGTTTAAATAAGAAATAAGATGGAATGAACATAAAAAATATGATAAGTATATAAAAAGTAATAAGAAATATATTTGCTAAAGTAGTTCTATAGTTTCCTTAAGGAATATAAATAAGTAGATGTTAATATGTTATATATGAGTTTGTAAAATGTTGAATGTGAATCTAATGCTTTGCAAGGCAAAAAAAAATGTTATATGTGAGTTTGTAAAATGTAAATGTTAAATGTGAATCTATTCTTAATATATATGGTTGAAAGAACCTGAGACACAGAAGGAAGTGTCCTAGTAGACTGCAAAGTAGTCAGTCTGAGTAGTTTTCAAAAGTTCCAGAAGCCGCTAAGAAGCTAAGAATGGCGGACGCCAGAACCAGCACAAGGCATCCGCAGCTGAGATCCGTGGAAAATCAACACAACACAGAAAAACCTGAGCTAACATCAAAAACGGTGCGGTTTAGAATACTACTGTACCTAAAAAGGTCTCTGGCTTAAGAATAAGTTCAGAGACGCTTGTTTGAACAAAAATTGTTAACTGCAAAAGTTTTGGTTAAAAAAAAAAATCTTTTCATATTTTGAAGTGAAAGCCTAATACCAGAATTTATTTCTTGTTTGAACTTTTTGAACTTAAAATGAGATAAAACTACAGAAAGATTTTGGTTCTGGATTTCTTCATATTTGGAAGGCTAGTACCAGAATTTATCATTTGAATTTAGGACTTAATGAACTGAACAATAGATTTCATTGCAATGGGACAATTTTGAGTTTACTTACAGTAATGACCCAGAAACTGTTTTCTGGGACTGGTTTTGTTACAAATGGAAATGTTTAAATGGAAAAGTTTGGGTTCCTCTAACTAGGTTTGAGATTTTGTTTAAAAAATTATAAAGAAAAGGAGAAGTTATGAGATTGAATTATGTTTGCAGAAACCTATTGATATTAATGTACCCTGGTTTTGTGGAGTTAAGGAAATATTTAAGTTTGATGTGAATACTTTGAAGTTTTTCCTAAGTTCTGTTAGCAAGAAAATTCAAATGATTGAGTTAAAGTTGTAAGACGGAGAAAATTGTTAACTATATTTAGCACCATATATGCTAATTCAAATGGTTCTGTTAAGAGTTTGCTTTGAGTTGTAAGATTGAGAGAATTGTGACTATGTATAGCAATATTTATGTTAACCTGTTAATGGTAATGATGAAGCTAAGGGATTCTTTAAGTTTGTAGTCACCTTAAGAGTTTTTGGTTTAGAAAGGGCTTGAGGCAGCTAAGACTGGTGTAGTCACCTTGGACCTAATTCAAAAGAGAAATGCCATCTTTATCATCATCTACTCCCATACTGGGAGGTGTAACAGCTATGGAGATTGCTGTAAGCCATTAATAGTTATTTTTTTTTATATATTAAGAAAGGGGGACCTGTGGGAGCCTGTTGTCGGGTTCCTCGTGGCTTTCCCCAGCAGGTCCGCATAGAGGATGATTAGACCACGGGCCTAAGTGCAGGTGTCTGGGATGGTCTGCACTTGGCTGTGCTGGGGGAGGAGATCTTTTGCTCCACCCCTTGACTTCTCTATAAAAACCCTGGGGCAGAGACAGTCGGGCCCGTTGGAATAGGTTCCAGGCCCTCTCGAGGCTATCCTTTGTTTTCTGTTTATCTCCGCGAGATTCTCCGCAATAAATCCTTCTATCTAATATTTCCTGCTGCTTGCACTCAAGAAAATTCTGGGAAACTGTGGGGGTGGTTGGGTAAATGCCCCACAGTTATTAGAATACTTAAAAGCAAGATATAAAGGTCTGAGGATAAAAAAGGCTTAAATAATGATTTAAAAAAAATGACTTGAGATATATAAAAAAAAAATGAAACATGTTTCAGATTTCTTTGTCCTGCTATTCTGCTGTTACATTGAGACTCCAAAGGGTCATAGTTGTAAAATTGTCTGTCTACTCTACAGGTATGAATGAAAAATGTGGCCACATGTATGTTTGGTTTTGAATGTCTGAGTTTGCGTGTCCTTTGTGTTAAGGAATACAAGTTAATACTAGTCATCTGGCTATTCAGATACTAGTTTAAAGCATAAACTGTTCTATTTAAATAAAAAAAAAACTAAGAGGTATATTTGACTAATATATCTATAGGAGAACAAATTGGCCTGGTTATTGTTACCAAACTTAGAGATATTTTCAGGATTAGGCCTAGATTTGTTTGGCTCAGATACATTTAATAGATAATGGTCCTCAAACCTGTCAAAGATCTGATGAATATGGCATTTACATTATTTGATAAAAAGCTTACTATAGCAAACAGAGACTCCGAGCTCCCCAGCTCCTAGAAATGACTCCCAAGGTCTCCAAAGAAGATATGGAACAATGACAAGAAGATGCCACCTGAATTGCGGATGACACCGACCACTGGGCAAGACGCTCTGACTCAACACCTGCTGCCAGGGATGTGGCATAGAAGAATGGACAAATGAGACACTGACAAGATAAGGTCAGTCTTTCTCCTCCACAGGGAGAATTTCACATTATGGGCCCAGCAGCCAAGACTGATGCTGTCCTGACACCTGTCCTGCCAACACTATGAAGACTATAGGAGCCTGGGATGATGGCAGTCTGGGTAATGGATAGTCTCTGTTGTTTTTAAATAGATTTAAAAGTCTGTACTCAGGTAGAGTCTATCCTTCTCAGATCTTTGATAACATTGATGACTGGGCTAGCTATACTTTTGTCAGTTTAGTAATTGTTTGATCAATGGATTAATTAATTAAAGAGAATAAAAAAAATAAAGCTAATAAGGAGGAGAATAAAGCTGGGAAATGGAAGGCTGAGAGACACTGCCAGCCGCCACGATGACAAACAGCATGTGAAGATGCCAGTAAGCCACGAGCCACATGGCAAGGTATAGACTTATAAAAATGGATTAATTTAAGCTATAAGAACAGTTAGCAAAAAGCCTGCCACGGCCATACAGTTTGCAAGCAATATAAGTCTCTATGTTTACTTGGTCGGGTCTGAGCGGCTGTGGGACTGGCAGATGAGAGAGACTGGTTCTGACTGTGGGCCAGGCAGGAAAACTTTAGCTACAAGTCTCTTTAAAAAAGATAAACAGATTCTAAATATAGACTTACAGATGCTTTTCATTGGGCCAAAGAAATTTCAGTTCAATATGGATTTCAGGGCAAATTGATAATACTACAATTACTAAGACTATGGGTCTAAAAGTTCCAAATAAGTTTGTAAGTTTTAACTCCTGTTCCTAGTTTATATCTATCTCAACAGGTTTCCACTTGGCTGACAGATACATCCAAGCATCATCTGCTGGTGACAACCTACTGCAAATGACTATGAGCCCTGAACTTGCTGAAAGCTGATATGGACCAATTCAGCCGATACGCATACCATCTCTTCAGCTGGTCAATAAAACATTCCCTCTTGTCTTTGACTAACATTCTGGCTTTCCAGGACCTTGATAACAATGTCCCAATGTCAGCAGGAAGTAATTATAGAAGAGAAAACATCGTCCCTGTTTCCCTCCCACCCTGGAATGTTAGATCAAAAGGGAATTTCTTGTCATAGGGAACCTGAGATAAAGTTCCAAGTTCCTTGAGGATAAGGAACTCTGTCAGCCATCATAAGGCTTTTGGCCTTGTGCTTCTGCTAATTACTGTTGGCTCTTATATCACTGATGTCTTAACTAAATGATGATTCATGTCTGGGTACCACTAAACTGAGGATGCTAGAATTCCAATATCCACCTCTGAACCCATGACACACTTGCAGATGGCAAAAACTAAATAAGGGGAAGCTTGCTTTGCCATTGATAATGGGAAAACTCTTATGTTCTGGTCCAATTAGTCTCTGATATGGAATTCTTTGAGCAGAGAGGCAGATACACTCGAGAACCTGTGTCTATGACTATTGCCCTCTTGTTAGGTATTGGGGCATCACTGCAGGAATTGGTACAGGAACTACTGCTCTTGTGCAGAGCAACCACCTTATTCAGTCACAAATGGCTATGACTACTGACCTAGAGGCCATAGAAAGATCCATTTCTGCTCTGGAGAAATCTTTAACCTCGCTCTTTGAGGTTGTGTTACAAAACATAAGAGGTCTGGATTTACTATTTTTAAAGGAGGGGGGATTAAGTGCAGCCTTGAAGGGAGAATGCTGCTTTTATGCCGACCACACTGGTATTGTCAGGGAATCGATGGAAATATTAAGGGAAAGGCTGGCTCAAAGCAAAAGGGAGTTTGAAAATCAGCATGGGTGGTTTGACCTTCGGTCCCTGGGTCTTTCAGCGGTTGACTCGGTTTATCAAAAATCAGATTGATTCGGCCTTACCACAACACGTCTTGATTCATTATCACGGAGTAGATTCCGAGGAGGCCGGGCAGGAGCCCCATCAAGGACTCAGATTCAGTGTCCTAAGGCCCTAACGTCCCCACGGTCCTGCTAGAGGGTACTCAATGACGGGAATAGTACAGGGCCCACGCCTGAGACAACAGCATACAGAGTTCGCCCGAGACCGGCTCAACACGGCACGCTGCCGAGCGTGGGAAGCCCCCTGTGTAGCCTAAGACAGGGACTCTCCCGGACCTTAGCCACCCCGACCACATGGACTTGATCCATTTTTGAGAAAAGAGGGGGAACTGTTGGGGACCGATTCCGGACAGCGGTGTCCTTACTTTATCAAACCTTACAAAAGCAGGAAGTTCCTGGCCTAACCTCAGGCTGTACAACTTCCTGGAGTACCTGCTAATCAGCCAGCTGCAGGGGCCTGGGACCAAAGTGACCTCACCCTCCCTTAGGAATTTTCCATCCTTCTCTCCATGCTTCCCCTGTCCCCCCTCCCAGCCTGAAGCCCTGTTTATAAGCCTCAACACCCAGTCAATAAACGAGACCTCGACGCAACTCAGACTGACTCTGTCTTCCTTTACGCGCCTGGTCTCCTTTCTCTCTCACCCCCATTGATCTTTCAGGAGGTGCCTCCTCGGGTCTTATCAAATAACCTGGCCTGTGGGACCAGGCAGTAGACAGCCACTGAATATCTGAAAGCTGGTGTGTGTGTGTGTGTGTGTGTGTGTGTGTGTGTGTGTGTGTGTGTGTGTATGTGTGTGTGTTTGTGTCTGTGTGTGTGTCTGTGTGTGTGTCTGTGTGTGTCTGTGTGTCTGGGGTGAAGGCTGGGCTAGGGCAGGGATGCAGCTGTTAGAATACCCTGGTTTGGCAGCTAGGGGGCGATGCTCTGCCCCTGAACCCCAACCCCATTATTATGTTTCTTTGGCTCCTCCCCTATAGTCCAGATGTGGTTTGTGGAGGACTTCCTTAGGGTGTGGCTCAGACTCTCAAGTGAGCCTGCCCCCACATCCACACACTCCCCACTTGGCCCCCTCCATAACACCCTCCACCACCTGCCCTCTCTCCCTGCACCCCACCATACCCTCAGGCAGGGCCTTAAGGGGCTGGCACAAAGCCCAGTGTGTCAGGGAAGTGCAGTGCATGGAGGTTACAATGGAGGAACCAGTTAAAGTCTGTTACCCCCATCTACACACCACACCCTCACATTCTGCACACCACTGAATCCCTAGCAGCAGCCCTAGAGTGGCATGTCTGTCCAGTCCTAGCATAGATGGTTGTCCTCCTTTTTGGAGCTTTGGCTTTTTTTTTTTTTTTGCTTTGTGAAGGGTGGAGAGAGAGCACCCTTCGCCCTTGGCCCTTGGCATTCTCGGTGCCCTGCTGCCATCCCGCGGATTCAGTTTGCCAATTCCGCCAGCAGGTCCCTGTGCTACCCTAGAAATGGAGGCGTGCCGCCTAGGGAAGGGCTACCGCCTGGGTCCCCCAGGACCAAAGCGGTTCTCTGGCCCGCTCCATGACCCAGGAGAGCTGGAGGAGGAAGCAGGGTCCAGATGCTGGGCTCCGGGCGGGTGACACGTGGCTGGCTTGGGGTTCATGGAAGCACAGCCTCCCGGGTCCTGTGGCCGCCATGTCTGGGAGAGGGAGAGGACCTCTCTGCAGGGGATTGTGCAGCCTGGGCTGCATGGGGGTGGTTTTGTGGAACTTTTCCTGCTTCTGTACCAGCCCGCCTGCCCTTACGGTGGTGCACAAGGCCACCCCGGGACCCCCTAGCTTTTGTCTGAGCCTCCCTAGCAGTATCCACAGCTCACTTCCGGAGACCACACAAACTCTGCCCTGCATCTCTGGGAGGTGCTCAGGGTCTCAGGCCTGGTTGCTAGCCACCTGGGCCAAATGTCTGTCATCCATTTATCTCCTCCTGCCATCCCCTCTCCTCTCTGGCTGCCTGGACTTCTCTCTGGCTTGCCTTTTGTTTCTTTTAAAACTGGATTTTCTCTTGAGTTGTGCTACAGGTTGAATTTAGGCACTGGGACCTGTTAGAAAAGGTTCCAGCTCCAGAGCCACATCCCCAGATCCCTGTAAGGGATCTGGAACCCTCAACTCCCCAATCATCATCCTATCCAACCTGATTGTTCGTACCCAGTATGGCAGTGTGGTGGCTCAAGGTGAATTCCAGTAGAAGCATCCAGAACAGGGTTTGGACTCAGGGGTGCTCACAAAGAGGCCAGGCAGGACTTAGGTATCATAGTGGCCAGATTTCACAGCCCGTGCTTCCCCTGACAAGCCTCCTCTGTGTCATTCAGGACACACATAGTCCTGTCTTCTCCTGCCTAGCTTCATTTGCATTAAACCCAGGAAGAACTCCCACCATCAAAGGTCCAAAAGCCCCTTGTCCTGCATTCTCATGTCCAGGCATCATCTCAGCAGGAAGAATACTTAGAGAAGGCTCTGAAATTAACAGAGGGCACTATCTGGAGTCCTACAACTGCTAAGCATGCAGGAACGCTTTTGTGTATGTGTGTGTGTGTGTGTGTTTGTGTGTGTGTGTGTGTGTGTGTGTGTATACCTGGGATTATTGTGGCCCAGTACTGTGAGAAGTCATAGCAGTGCCTGAGAGGCACAGTATGTATGAGTTATGGTCGACAGCTCTGGGATGTAGAGGAAGGACAGGTTTGCATGTAGGGAAGGCTTTTAGGGCTCCATCCTTCAGATCCAGCTCAGGTGAGTACAAGGTTTGGAGTGGTGCTTCGTGTGTGTGGATTAGGGCTCAGGCGCATGCCAGAGCGTGGTTGGTAAGAGCATTGTGTAGGAACCATTGGGAAGGTGGCAGTACCGTCCTTTAAAGTGGCCTGACAGGCAGGTCCATGAAGTCAGGTCCTCCACACCCACCCCCATCACCAGGAAGCTCCCTTTTTAGCCACAGCAAAAGTCTCCAGGAAGCTTTGTAGAGAGGGAGATTTGGAAGAGCATAGACAGGCTTGTCTCCAGGTGGCAGGGAGAGTGATTTTCTTCTAGGCTTCATCATGGAAGATGTCAGCAGTGTGGAGGAGAGCCTCTGGAGACTTTCAGTGCTCATTGAAGGAAGGCTTCCTGTTGAGGAGTGAAAAGCATTTCCCTACTGAACATGGCCTAGCTAACCTGGATACCAGGGATGGGACTGTACATAGGAGCAAGGGACAGAGAAAGACAGAGATAGAGGTGGAGGTGGAGGTAGAGGAAGATAGATAAATGAGAGAGAGAGAAAGTAAGGTGAGAGCAAATGAGAATCTGCCTGTGGGGTGTTGGGTGTTCTCTGCTCCGCTTGCAGGGCTTCAATGTGTTCTGGACCACCCTAAGGACGGAATGATAGGGACAGGAGATACAAGGAAATACACCAAGTCTGGATTCTGATCAATGTGCAACTTTATTTTTCTCCAAGAGGGTTTATATAGTTTCTGCAGGGTGGGGGGAGCAAGAAGCTGTCATCTGCATAAGGTGGGGCAAGCTATGGATGTTTGTATAGGATGTTTACAGGGTGAAAGGGTCAAGGGCTCTGTCTCAATGTCCTGTTGCTAGGCAACCTGACTGTAAGATGATCTAGTTCCCTGTCTTATGGGGGTCTGTATTTTTCCACTAACTAGAGATTCTATCCTTGTCCCTGACATCTCCCCCTTTTTAGTAATAAATCTAAGGGCCAACATAAACCAGGTTCGAATGGTCTAAAAGGAGGAATCTGAAAGAGGCTTTGCATGGAGGATTACAGAGGCCCTATCCCTCTAAAGGTTGTGAAAAAAGATCCCAGAGGGAATGTTTCTCCATACTCAAGCACCACAGGCGTCCCCATAGTGCAGGAATCAATAGACCATGCAGTTTTTTGAGGTAGCGGAAATGGGTAAGCGCAAGGCTGTTACTGCACAACCGCTATGCAACAGGGCATATAATCCAGGCTCTCGGGATTTTGGGGTACCATGGTCCCCAGCCTGTGCAGTCCCAGCTGCACTCCAATCATGCCTTGAGTGAGCCTTTTTCCCGCACACAGGTGCAGCCTCCCCGGAGTGAAGGGGTCTGTGTGGGGCATCTCTCATCAGGGGAAATTTCACCCCTGGAGTCCTGCATATCAAAACAATGGTAATGAACCTGGATCTGCCTGGCTGGCAGGTCTGTTATTTGGCTTCGGATGAACCGAGTGAGCCAGGAAAGTGCCCATGGCCCAAAGGAAAGGACCAGGAGCAGGCCTACAACAGGTCCTAGGAGGGAGAGAAAAAGGGTTGTTAGCTAAGGGATGTTGGAAAACCAATTCTAGAACCACCCAAGCTCTTATTCTCCTTTTCTCTCTCTCTTTTTTTTTCTTTTTCTAGTCCTTTTCTAACCTTCCATACTGTCCCTGACTACCCCGGTGTGGTCTGTAAAGAAGCAACATTCCTCTTTGAGCCCAGTACAAAGACCACCCTGTTGTAGAAAGAGGAGATCCAGGCCTCTCCTGTTCTGTAAAACTATCTCAGCTAGGGAGGAAAGGGATGACTGGAGGGGTGAAATTCCCTGTTCAAATTGAGCAATATCCTCGTCTATGGACAGTCAAAGCTCAGATTAATGTTAGTTGGACAGGACCAGAGAGGCAATTCCTGTGCCTGTTCCCGTTGCTCCAACCCCCAGAAGGACTGCTAAATTGATGGCAGTAACAGGCTCCCATCAAGGCAGTTGTCTCAGCGCGGCTTCTCTTCCTAGAGATCTAGGAATTGTTCTGAGGAATAAAAGGTTAGTCTAGGTGGAAGGGACCTAAGTGCCCTGAGTGGCATCTCTGGTGCTTCCCTGTTTGCTGTGCTACCTACCAGCCACAGGCTATGTCAAGCTGGCCCAACACGGCTATGACCACCTGTGACACCAAGGCCAGCAGGTCCGACAAGCCTTTCTGACACTTTGGATAAAAATTCAGCACTGCCCTTGGAAACATGACCCCTGCTGTCAGACTGGATTTGTGACAAGCAGTGTCACAGCCCAGAACGTGATTGACTATGGGACTTGTATACTCTGTGAAAAGTCTCAAACACAGTTTGCTGTAAAGTTTCCACTGTCCCCCCCCCACAGGAACTCTGAGCAGAGTGATAACAGAGCTAAAGGGCTGGTGGGGGTTGCTGTGGGTGAAGACAACAGCCTGGAGGGCTTGTCAGAAGGACAGCATTTAAAACAGAAGAAGTTTCCTCAGGAGAGGGGATATCTGTCCTGGGCAGATCAGGTATATTTACAGCTCTAACCAGGCATTCTGGTAACCATCTGGGAGCAGAGTGTATCCTGTCAAGAATGCAGGCCGAACCTCGTCCCCAAATAAGGACCGGGTCGGGGCCCTTCCAATGCCCCATGAGGGGATCTCGCAACATGGCTAGTGGCCAGGTGGCATCTGGAGAAGGGTGCCAGTGCCTGTCAGCGGCAGAGTGCCCTGCAGCATCTAAGGTGAGACTAATTAAAGGATTGTTAGACTGCCCGATTCATTTTAAATCAGTGAGGGATAGAACCAGTGGCCAAGCAGACGGCCAGTGAGAATGTGAAATGACTGTGTTGTTTGTCCCTGTATCCAAGATACCCTGAAACTTCTTTCCCTCTATAGTAAGGGTGAGAGTAGGGCGATCCTGAGTAACAGGCTGGACCCAGTAGGCATCCGAGGAGCCCAATCCAGCTGACCCCCGAGGGGTGTTTGCAATTGAGGGATTATCACAGACAGAGGAGGGTAGAGGAACTAGCTGTGCCAGGCACGTACCTTGAGGAATCGTGACCATGCCATTTACAGCAGTGGCCAGAATCTTAATTTCACCTGTGAAATCACTATCTATTACGCCAGGGTAGACCTGGACCACTCGGAGGGCCACAGAAGCACGGCCAAGGACAAGCGCACAAACATTAGGAGGTAGGGGCCCTGTCACCCCTGTAGGGATGACCTGAGCCCCTTCAAGGGAGTTTAATACTGTTTCGGTGGCGGTGGCACACAAGTCCAATCCGACACTGCCTGGAGTTGCTCTCCGGAGGGAGGAGAATGGAACTGGGGCGGGAGAATTTGTTGAGGCTGGGGAGTTAGGGGGTGAGCGGACCTCAAGGCCCCAGGGTGTGCTCTTGGAGGCATTGGGGCCAGGGGCTGGCCCCTTTGGAAGTTTCCTGGCACCCGCGGTGGAAGGGGCTGACCGAGATAATTGACTTTTGACCTGCATTCTGTAGCCCAATGACGGCCCTTGTTGCAGCAGGGGCAGAGAGTGGAAGGCAGGGGCCTCATAGAGGAGGCCTCCTGAGCCGGCTGGGCTAAGGGCGGGAGGCTATGACCTTTCTGGGGACATTCCCTAGCGAAATGTCCGGGGTGTTTACAGAAGTAACAGGTGCGGGCTCCAGGCTGTTGTGAAGCCCTGAGGGCAGCACCTATAGCTGATCCCATGGCATGGGTGGCACCAACACCTGAACAGAGTCTCACATATTCAGAGAGGTCCGCTCTGTTTTTATGAGGGCGGAGGACTTCCTGGCAGGCAGGGTTTGCATTTTCAAAGGCCAAGTGTTTAACAAAGGTGCTTTCGGGTTTGTTCGGCCCAAAAAGTCTCTCAGCTGCATCATTAAAGTGAGAGACAAATTCACTATAAGGTTCATCAGGGCCCTGACGAATCTTTGCTAATGAGGTGGTAGCCGAACCCTTTTGGGGCAGGCATTTCCAGGCCGGGACCCCGAGTTTTGAATCTGGGCCAGGAGGCCAGGAGGGAATTTTGCCTGTGCTGCGTTTGTATCCTAAGGGGGGTTGCCGAGGAGTTTCTTTAGTGTCCAAGTTTTTGAGGACGGCTGTTCAATTCCAGAGGACAAAGTCACCCCCAGAAAGAGCTGCATGGGCAAGAAAATACCAGTCATTAGGGGTCAACCAGTGTTCGCTCTGATTTTCCACCAAGGCTAATGTAAAAGGAGCTGTAGGACCATACTGAGCACAAGCAGATTTCAGCTTTTCAACAAGGGGGAAATTTAATTTGTGATAAGTCTGTCCTGGCGGGGGGTCCTCTGGTGATGGCTCATCCTCCTCCTCTGCCTCCCCCTCCTCCCATTGATCTTCCAAACCCCCTGAGGGGCCGCTCTGGATGGCTGCCTCAGATGAGTCCCCAGAGGTCTGGCTTCTGGTAACAGGAAATGCCAGGACAGGCTGAGGCTTACTCTTCGATTTACTAAAATTTTGAGATGGTTTTAGCGGACCAGGAGCCACCACTTCAAGGACAAGATCTTTAAATTCTTTGTCAAGAGTTTTCAATTCCCTTAAAAGCTCAACATCTTCCCTAGGATCCTGGAGGGCCCATCGCAGTGAGCCGAGATCTGGGACAGGGGGAGCCAACTCATCAAGAATAGGCCTGCAAAAATAGGAAGATGGAAAAACATAGGGAGGGGGTATTGAGGAACGGGGAATTGCCGAAGATTTTTGAGGTGGTATAAAAGGGCCCAAGGACTCCTGTGTTAAGGGGAGATTTTTCCAGGGGACCAGTCTGGTTTATGGTAACGGGCCACCCCTTTCTCTAAGGAAACCTCCTCGGTGGGTTCTAGAAGGGAGATAGAGGTCAAATTAACAGAGGGATGAGGATAGGCAGGAGCGGGCTCCTGGGGATTGTTAGGTTTAAAAGTCGTGAGCATCCCCTCTTCCATAAAGCACAGGTCATGAACCGAGGGACAGACTGAAGGCGGACCAGAAAGCGCTCAGGGGGTCTTAGGGCAGGTAGAGGGGGAGCGAAAGGCTTCTTTGAAGATTTTTTCTCCTATATTAATAAGCTTTTGTATGTCAGGGGAATATTTATAGACCCTGAGAATGTCATTAGTAATCAACAAAGGCTTTAAGGTCTTTTTTCTTTACCCTAGTTCCTTGTATCTTGAGGGGCTCATTTAGGTCAGAAATAAATAAACCTTGTGATGAAGTTGCCTGTCCCATGGCTTGTCACTTTCTTTCCTCCATCGTCTCCGCTCTCCACCAGGATCCTGTCCTGAACCGGGCGATTTCAGGGGGATCCAACAACTTCACCAAGGCCTTGGTCTTCCTCCAAGAGATGACATTCAGAATCCTCAAGAGGTGGTTTCATCCACGATGGGTGCCAGTTGCCCCACCTGCAGGGCTTCAACGGGTTCTCGACCACGCTAAGGACGGAATGATAGGGACAGGTGATACAAAGGAAATACACCAAGTCTAGATTCTGATCAAGGTGCCACTTTATTTTTGTTCAAGAGGTTTATATAGTTCCTGCAGGGTGGGGGGAGCAAGAAGCTGTTATTTGCATAAGGTGGGGCAAGCTAACAGAATGTTTATATAGGATGTTTACAGGAAGAAAGGGTCAAGGGCTCTGCCTCAATGTCCCGTTGCTAGGCAACCTGTCTGTAAGATGATCTAGTTGCCTGTCCTTAGAGATTCTGTCCTTGTCCCTGACATTGTCAGGGCCTTGGAAGGCTAGAATGTTAGTGAAAGGTAAGGAGGCAATTTAGAAACCGCTGGTTCATTGACCAGCTGAAGAAACAGCATTTGCATCAGTTCGATTAGTTTATATCAGCTTTCATGAAGTTCAGGGCTCATACTCATATAGAGCAGGTTGTCATTATCAATTGATGCCTGGATGTATCTGTCAGCAAAGTGCAAACCTTTTGAGACAGATATAAACTAGGAACAAAAGTTAAAATTTATGACCTTATTTAGAACTTTTAGACCCATATAATGCAAGCCTTTATGTCATCAAACCTTTATATTTCTCAGACCCTTGTCAGGACCATCCAACTTGTCAAACAATACCTGAATAGGGGAGTGTAGATTAAGAAAAGACAGAAGAAACAGAGACATACAAGAAAGAGAGACATAGGATAGATTTGGGAGGACTATCACTGAATACTGTTGTATCCAGTTTATTCTGCCCAGTGCTTATATATACAGCCAAGCAATAGACAAGGGAGCATCATCAAAGAGTACAACATTGTTACACACTTCTTTATCTGGAGGTCCTTTGGGTTCAAGGATCAGTTAAGCCACTTCCCTGCAACACAGATCTTAAAAAGTCTTATTAATAAAAAACCAAGAGCCAGATATTGGGATAAAAGCTGAAAGATTAGAGAGGTAGAGAGCAAGCTACTACATCTTAGCCCTATGAAATCCACTGCCAAAAGAGAGAGTTAGCTCCTCTCTGCACCCTCCCTTATTACTTCCTCTCTTCAGAACCTCTCGACATAGTTACTGACTCTCAGTATGCAGAAAAAGTGGTCCTACATATTGAAACTGCAGAATTTATCCCTGATGAGTCAGAATTAACTTTGTTATTTATTCATTTACAAGATATAATCAGAAACAGGAAGTATCCCTTATATATAACACATCCAATACCATATAAGTCTGTCAGGCCCTTTAGCACAAGAAAATGAGGAGATTGATCAACTATTGATAAGAAATGTACAGGTGACCTCAGAGTTTCATTAAAAAATCATGTCAGTAGTGAGGTTTTAAAAAAGGATTTTTTCATA
Source organism: Peromyscus eremicus (assembly GCF_949786415.1). Taxonomy (NCBI): domain Eukaryota; kingdom Metazoa; phylum Chordata; class Mammalia; order Rodentia; family Cricetidae; genus Peromyscus; species Peromyscus eremicus. The sequence continues at coordinate 1,351,622 of NW_026734290.1, forward strand.
ACCTGGAAACAAGCTAGGGAAATTATATGGAAATATCCTACTTGTTCATTTTACAATCAGACTCCACTACCCAAAGGATGTAACCCAAAGGGCACTCAGAGGAATGAAATCTGGCAGATGGATGCATTTCATTTTGTAGAATTTGGAAAATTGAAACATGTGCACCACACCATTGATACCTACTCAGATTTCCATGAGCAACTGCTCTGAGTTTCAAAAAGGTTGATTCTGTAATCCAGAAATTGCTAGAAGTTATAGCCATCATGGGTATACCTATATATGTTAAACCTAACAATATCTAGCCTGTGTCTCTGATAAAATGAAACAGTTTTTTGCTTATTACAATATAAAACATATTACAGGTATACCACACAATGCTACAGGAGAAACAGTCATAGAAACATGAAATTGAACTCTAAAGGGTATGCTAAATAAACAAAAAGGAGCAACAAAATCCCCCAGAAATAGATTACATAATGCTTTATTAACTTTGTATTTTCTCAATGCGAATGAGAAAGGAACAATAGCTTCGGAGAGACAGTGGATAATAGAAAAAAAAAAAAACTACAGAGTTAAATCAGCCTGTATATTTTAAGGATGTGCTGACTTCAGAATAGAAACCAGAATATGTGTTACATTGGGGATGAGGTTTTGCTTTTGTTTCTATCAGAGAAGGTAAGCTATAAATACCATCAAAATTGATAAAGGGCCGGACGGTGGTGGTGGTGGTGGTGGCGGCGGCACATGCCTTTAATCCCAGCACTCGGGAAGCAGAGCCAGGCCAGCCAGGTCTACAGAGTGAGATCCAGGAAAGCTACACAGAGAAACCCTGTCTCAAAAAAAAAATTTATGGGCTTGGGGATTTAGCTCAATGGTAGAGTGCTTGCCTAGCATACGCAATGTCCTGGGTTTGATCCTCAGCTCCAGAAAAAGAAAATTGATAAAAGTTCGATTTTAACAAGACAGACCTCTTAATTAGAAGAGGTGATAGTTCCTCAACCAGCATGACCATCCAATTTAAAGTAACTTGGCCTACTGGTTTTACATCACACATAAAATTCATAAGTCTTACTGTTTGTTTTTGCTCTTCTCTACAAACACTTATCACAAATGGTGTTTATGTAGTCCCAGATCAATTAAAAATTAAAGCTGGCTTTGGAGTTGGATAATGACTCTCTCCTTCTTTAAAGCCAAGCATGTTGTTAAAAAGAAAATGCATAATCTCTGTATCATATCAGAAGAATCAACAGATATGGGGCAGAAGAAAGCCAAAATTAAGGGACGATTCTATTCCCACTGTTCTCATAATACTTTGATGCTATTTTGAGTCTTGAAACTTTCCTTAAAGTATGAATTTTATATCAAAATTTATATATATATATATATATATATATATATATATATATATATATATATATATATATATATATATATATATATATATATTTGTAACTCAACATAAATCCAGTTACTCTTATCCTGATAGAAGAGAAAGTAGGAAGTAGTCTTGAACACATTGGCATAGGAGATCACTTGCTAAATATAACACCAGTATCACAGTCACTGAGAGAAACAATCAATCAATGGGACCCCTTATACCAGAGAAGCTTTTGTAGAGAAAAGGACACAGTCAACAAGAAAAAGTGACAGCCTACAGAATGGGAAAAGATCTTCACCAACCCCACATCTGACAGAGGGCTGATATCCAGAATATATAAAGAACTCAAGAAATTAGACATCAAAATATCCAACAGTCCAATTAAGAAATGGGCTATAGAGCTAAACAGAGAATTCTCAACAGAGGAAGCTCAAATGGCTGAAAGACATTAAAGGAATTGCTCAACCTCCCTAATCATCAGGGAAATGCAAATTAAAAGGACTGTGAGATATTACCTTACACCCATCAGAATGGCTAAGATCAAAAACACTGGAGAGGATGTGGAGCAAGGGAAACACTCCTACATTGTTGGTGGGAATGCAAGCTTGAACTTTTCCACTTTGTAAATGAATATGGCAATTTCTTAGAAAATTGAGGATCAATCTCCCCCAAACACAGCTATATCACTCTTGGGCATACACCCAAGGAATGCTCAATCATACCACAAGGGCACATGCTCAGCTATGTTTATAGCAGTATTATTTGTAATAGCCAGAACCTGGAAACAACCTAGATGCCCTTCAACTGAACAATGGATAAATAAAATGTGGTACATATACACAATGGAGTACTACTCAACAGAGAAAAACAATGACATCATGAGGTTTGCAGGCAAATGGATGGATTTAGAAAAAATATCACCCTAAGTGAGGTAATCCATACTCAGAAAGACAAACTTGGTATGTATTCACTCATAGGTGGATAATAGATGTAAAACGAAGGATGACTAGAGTGCTACTCACAACTCCAGGGAGGCAACCTAGAAAACAGGACCCTAAGAAAGACACAGGAATCACCCAACAACAGAGAAATGAATGAGGTCTACATGAGCAAACTGAACATGAGGGGAGTTAATGAAGGGCAAGTGTCGGGAGAAAGAAAGCTTAGGGGAGCAGGAGGTCCCAGCTGGATCAGGAACAGAGAGGGAGAACAAGCAAAAAGAGACCAAGATAAATGAAGACCCCATGGGAATAGGAAGAAGAAAAGTGCTAGAGAAGTCCCCAGAAATCAGCAAAGATACCTCCACAATAGACTGCTGGCAATGGACAAGAGAAAGCCCGAACTGACCTTCTCTGGTGATCAGATGGCTAAACACCCTAACTGTTGTGCTAGAACTCTCCTCCAATGACTGATGGAAGTGGATGCAGAGATCCAAGGCCAGGCCCCAGGTGGAGCTTCAGGAGTACAATCAGCGAAAGAGAAGAGGGATTGTATGAGCAAGAGATATTGAGACCATCATTGGAAAAAGCACAGGGACAAATAGCCAAACTAGTGGAAACACATGAACTATGAACCAATAGCTGAGGAGCCCCCAACTGGATCAGGCCCTCTGGATAAGTGAGGCAGTTGATTAGCTTGAACTATTTAGGAGGCCCCCAGGCAGTGGGACCAGAACCTGTCCTTAGTGCATGAGCTGGTTTTTTTGGAGCCCAGAGCCTATGCTTGGACTCTTTGCTCAGCCTGGGTGAAAGGAGGAGGGGACTGGACCTGCCTCCACTGAATCTACCAGGCTGAGCTGAATCCCCAGGGGAGTCCTTGCACTGGAGCACATGGGAATGGGGGTGGATTAGGGGGAGAGCGAGGGGAGGGGACCCGTAGTAGGGAGGACAGGGGAATACATGGCTGATACGTAAAATTAAATTAATTATAAAATTAAAGAAAATGAAGTGCTTCTTCCATCAAAGTGCTAAAAGAAAAATATTTGTTTTTGCAAGCTTTGCTGACTCTGATGTCTGCCCTCAGTATGTAACAGGATTCTCTTAAATTCTGATTTTTTTCAGTGGAAAAACTTTTACAACTCCCAAACATATTCTGTTACAGTAGTTTATTTAAAAATTTTTCTCCCATTTAAATTTGGGCGGTTCACTTCCACTCAAAGAAACAAATGTTCCAAATAAGAATATCAAGACAGAGAAGAAAATATTAATAGCTGTACTCAATACATACTACATGAGTTGTAGTAAGTCACCAAAATCGTTTATGTGCTTTTATTAAAATACAACAGTGGGTACAGGTGGGATTTATTTGTTGTTAGATTAGCCAGATAAGGATTAGAATTCTGAGATTAGAACAGGCAAACACAACTCTATATTTAGGATCAAACATGTTGATTTCTGTTGGGGACCGACTCCGGACAGCTGTGTCCTGAACTTTGTCAAGCCTTGACAGGAGGTTCCTGGCCTAACTGCAGGATATACGATTAGATAAACTTTCTGGAGCCTGTTAGTCGGCTGCAGGGGCCTGGGACCAAAGCGACCTCACCCTCCCTTAAGAATTTTCCATTCTTATCTCCCTGCTCCCCCTGTTCCCCCTCCCTGCCTGAAGCCCTGTTTATAAGCCTCAACACCCAGTCAATAAACGGAGACCTCGATGCAACTCAGACTGACTTTGTCTTCCTTTACGCGCCTGGTCTCCTTTCTCTCTCGCCCCCATTGATCTTTCAGGAGGTGCCTCCTCGGGTCTCATCAAATAACCTGGCCCGCGGGACCAGGCAAGTGGCGCCCGAACGTGGGGCTCGAGGCACGGTGACCTGCCGGACAACGGATAACGGAAGGGGCCCCGGAGAGGATCAGGGTAGAGACGCCCGGACAGCATCACTCGTGCAATGCGGGAGAGTCTTGAGGTAAGTATGTCGTCCCATCGATCATGGGCAAAAATTTATCTAAAGAGGCTGTTTTTCTAAAGGAGATGAAAAGGTAATCTTAGGGAGAGAGGAATAAGAGTTAAGAAAAAGGATTTGATAAAATTCTTCCAATATGCGGAGGAGAAATGTCCCTGGTTAGTGATTAATGGACCAGGAATTCACCCTCTGACTTGGAACAAGGTTGAAAAAGATATTAACAAATTAATCAGAGACGGGGAAAATGTCCCCGACGCCTTTTTTAGTTTTTATGGACTTTTGTTTTGTACCGGTCGATCGATTTGTACTTTGCAGGCTCTCACTGGGGCAGACGTGTCCGGACAGTGAACCTGGCGGCGAAGGGAGACGTCCCAGAGCCCTAAGGCCACCTCAGAGGTGACCATTTGGTTTAGGAGCATCTTTGGGTATTTTCCCCCACGGAGGGAGGAAGTGCCACTTTGTATTTTGTCCTGGGAAATTGTCAGAGCCATTTTGTGGGTTTTTTTGTATGTTTTGTTGTGATCATTGTTACTTTACTCTCTTCTTCTCTTACAAGAAAAAAAGGTACATGTCTGACAGGGATGTGGAAGCCCCCGATGTCTGTATGATCAAAGACAGAGATCCTTGAGTCTGGATTGTTTTTGATGTGATTGAGCCTGGAGGGTTACCCTCCCCCTCCCAGAGCACATCAGGCTGTCATTGTTCTTGGAGCTTTGTTGGTTGTCTCGTTGGGACAAAGTTTTTTCGTGTGCCCTTGGTCTTGTGTGTAATGTGTTAATTGTTCTCATTGTTGACTTGACTGTGACGGACACTATGGGACAGTTCCCTTCTTCTCCACTAGACCTTTGCCTAGCCCACTGAAAGGATGTGTGAGCCACAATAAAGGGAACTGGGTCCCCCACTCCCACTCCCCGACTGAACTGAGATAAACAGGTAGCCCCTGCTAGGTGGGGCTTGCATACTGCAAGAGGGGCTCACTAGCTGTGAATGAGGTCGTCGTCTCAGTGCTGGTGTTCCGGTTCTTGGATTGTCTGTGTAAATGTTATTTGTTTCTGTCTGCTAACCTCCCTTATTTTCCTAGAGGAAGAGGAGGAGAGAGAGGCATAACAAAGGCTACCTCCATCCCTCCCTAGCTCTCTTGCTATCAGGACTGCAGCCAGCTGGCTGCTCTCAGGAGGGTGGGGGTATGTGCTCTCGGTACAGGCGGGCAAAGATGGGAGCTCTGGACAGGGCAATGGGGACTGCCTGCAATTGACAAAAACTGTGTGAACACTGAACAGAGAATCTGACTTTAGTCAGAAGAGTTAACAAAAACTTTTTTTCAGGAACACTGGCAGCCAAGGACACGCTCTTTGCCCACTGCTCCCCCTCCCTTCCTTTACTGTGATAACTTCAAGGTTTCTTCTGCCGGCCAGCCGCTTCTCTTGTTAACCCTTCTCTGTCCTGGTATTGCTTAAAAAGAAATGTTAAATTACTAGTTCAAGATACTGGGAAAATTATGCTTTTTTTCCACAGGAAAAATAAAAATTTACATGGGTTTTGGTCACTTGAGTTCAATGGGTACAAATACTTGCCATCATTTAAGAGATTGGTTTCAAATTATTGCTGGTTAAGATAAAAAGAATGTTTTTATAAAAAACGACTTGAGATATATATATATAAAATGAAATATGTTTCAGGTTTCTTTGTCTTGCTATTCTGCTGTTACATTGAGACTCCAAAGGGTCATAGTTGTAAAAATGTCTGTCTACTCTACAGGTATGAATTAAAAATGTGGCCACATGTATGTTTGGTTTTGAATGTCTGAGTTTGCATGTCCTTTGTGTTAAGAAATACAAGTTAATACTAGTCATCTGGCTATTCAGATACTAGTTTAAAGCATAAACTGTTCTATTTAAATAAAAAAACTAAGAGGTATATTTGACTAATATATTTATAGGAGAACAAATTGGCCTGGTTATTGTTACCAAATTTAGAGATATTTTTAAGATTGGGCCTAGATTTGTTTGGCTCAGATACATTTAATAGATAATGGTCCTCAAACCTGTCAAAGATCTGATGAATATGGCATTTACATTATTTGATGAAAAACTTACTATAGCAAACAGAGACTCCAAGCTCCCCAGCTCCTAGCAATGACTCCCAAGGAATGGCCAATTCCCCTATGTTATGTCAAAAGTATGTAGCTCAGTCTATCGATCCAGTGAGGGTCTAATACCCCGAAGTTTATATTATACATTATATGGATGATTTGTTAATAGCAGGAAAATCTGAAGAAAAAACACAAAATGTAGCTCAAAAGATAATTACCACACTTCAGGACTGAGAATTTCATATAGCTCCAGAGAAGATACAAACCCAATACCCCTTCCTGTTTTTAGGGTTCGAGTTACACTCGGACCTCCTCTATACACAAAAAAATCCAGATTAGAAGAGATACACTTTGTTGTCTCAATGGTTTTCAAAAGCTTTTAGGGGATATCAATTGGCGGTGACCCTATTTAAAAATAACCAAGGGAGAGTTACGCCCCCTTGAGGATATCCTCAAAGGAGACTCCGACCCTCAATCCCCTAGATACCTTATGGTGGAGGCAGAGAGGGTATTACAAAAGGTTGAAACGACCATTACTCAACAACACACGGGATATTTTGATCCAACTTTCCCATTGTATTTGATCATTTTTTTCTACAGATTTTGCCCCTACAGGTCTGCTTTGGCAAGAGTCCGTACCTTTACTGTGGGTACATCTTCCTGTTACTAAAAGAAAAATCCTCCCCACCTACCCTTCCCTGGTTTGCCAATCGATAATGTTAGGAATAAAAGCCTCCACTCGATACTTTGGACATGACCCTGATATTATTGTTATGCCATATGATAAAGAGCAACTTGAAAGGTTATGCACCCATAGTCTGACTGGGCCATCCTTGTCTGCACCTATGAAGGGAAACTTGACACACAGATGCCCAGTAACAAACTCCTACAATTCTTCTCCCTTACTTCTTTTGTTTTTCTTAAAAATACCCGAATGGAGCCCATCCCGGACTCCTCTGTGCTTTTCATAGATGGGTCAAGCAATGGTAAAGCTGCGTATGTCCTCAATGGCCAAAAGAATGTTATGACAACCCCTTTTAAGTCAGCTCAGCTGGTGGAGCTATATGCTGCCCTTGCTGTCTTTAAAGGTTTTGAAGATTGTTCCTTTAATTTGTATTCAGACAGTAGATATGTGGTAGGGGCTTTACAGGCTTTAGAAATGGTCCCAATAATCCAACCCATTACTCCCACCTTCCAAATGTTTTCTGAATTGCAAAAATTAATCCAACAAAGGTCGCTACCCTTTTATGTTGGCCATATTCATGCCCACATAGGCCTACCTGGACCCCTAGCTCAGGGAAATAAACTTGCTGATTCTGCTACACGTTCTATCTTGATTTCTCATTTGGAACATGATCAGGTAGCAGCCGCTCGTGAGGCGCACCGCCTTCATCACCTCAATGCTCAAACTTTGAGAGTAAGGTTCTCAATTACTAGAGAACAGGCTAGGGAAATTGTAAAAAGCTGCAAAAATTGCCTGATGCTCTTACCTGAACCTCATTATGGAGTAAACCCCAGAGGGCTTATTCCTGGACAACTATGGCAGATGGATGTCACCCATGTTCCTTCTTTTGGCAAATTAAAGTTTATACATGTTACTGTAGATACCTTCAGTGGATTTTTTTGTGCCTCTGCTCATAGTGGAGAAGCCACCAAAGATGTTATCAATCATATGTTACATGTCTTCACAGTGCTAGGTCAGCCGAAATGTATAAAAACTGATAATGGTCCAGGATATACTAGTAGCAAATTTAGACAATTTTGTTTACAATTAGGAATTAAACACTTCACTGGAATATCCTATAACCCTCAAGGCCAAGGTATCGTGGAGAGAGCTCACCAAACTTTAAAAAATACTCTTAATAAACTTAGCTCACAAGAGACACTATTTCCCCTTAAGGGAAACCACAAAGCTCTGCCTTCTCACACCCTATTCGTATTAAATTTTCTGACATTGGACGCTTTTGGAAAATCTGCGGCTGAGCAACACTGGCACCCAGAAACCAAACAAGGATATGCGCAGGCCCTTTGGAAAGATCCAATAACTGGAATATGGGATGGTCCTGATCCAGTTATAATCTGGGGAAAGGGGTCTGCATGTATTTATGACTCCAAGGAAAATGGGGCTCGTTGGCTACCAGAAAGACTGATTAAGCCTTACTCTGCACAGATTGCCTCCCTAGACTAAGGAAAAAATAACTGTTATGTCCAGGACACAACCCTGAGACAAAATTCTCTCTTTTTCTTTCAGAAATGCCTCCAGCTTAGAAAATAAAAGGAGCCACGGACATCTCAATGGCAGGACCTGTTCGTCGCGAGCCTTGGAAAACCAACCCCTGCTTCATCGTTTGCTTACTACTCTTCCCCCTTCCCCTCTCCTGCATCTCCAAGGAAAACCCCCATGCTATTAAAAAGCTTACCTGGTGAATTTTCACAGTAACAGGGGAGGAGGTCTGGAAGGTTACTGCAAACCATGCTCCCTATTCCTGGTGGCCATCACTCACTCCTGACTTCTGTCAGCTGGCTGCAGGATTGGATTTTTGGGATATACCTACTATTGGCCAACACCAGTTAAATGGTACAGGGGTTCAAACGATTCCAAACTGCAATCAATTTCCTCACAGTCCTAAAACCACTTGGACAAGCCCTTGTGGGACATTCCATGATAGTGATCCTGCCGTGATGACTGCCCCAGGCTGTGTTAGTCCTACAGCTCGTTGTAGGTTAGCACAATCTGACTTTTATGTCTGCCCTAATGATGGTAGAAGCCGAGCCACGGCTGCTAGATGTGGGGGATTCGAGACCTTCTTTTGTGCTCGATGGGGTTGTGAAACTACAGGGGCAGCTTACTGGGAACCAACTTCATCTTGGGACCTTATTTCAGTTACAAGGGGATACAGTAAGCCTAGCACGAATAGACATTTTTGCTTTAGCCCCTATACTGGGACAGCCTATAATCCCGGGCTATCATTACCTTTAAACATAACCTTCACCCCTCAGGGTAGGGCAAATCAAGAATGGCCCTCAGGAAAAACATGGGGACTCCGCTGGTATCTTGATTGCACAGATAAAGGAGTCATTTTCAAAATCTTGCTAACAATAGAAAACCTGTACCCACAGTCGGTAGGACCCAATGTAGTTCTCTCTGACCAAAAAGTTCCCCCCAATCATGAAAAGGTGCCATTATCTCCTTCCCCCTCACCTCATCCTCGTCCCTTTCCCTACCATACAGGCACCGTGACTACCATTGTAGGTTCCAGTAATGGCACTCTCCTTACTCCTTTTGGAGGAACAGGAGATAGATTGTTTAATTTGGTCCAGGGAGCTTATCTGGCCCTAAATGCCACAAATCCAAACAGAACCTTGGGTTGCTGGCTCTGCCTTACCTCCAGTCCCCCTTATTATGAAGGAATCGCCTTTCAGTATACTGCCAATAACCTAACTTCCCCGAGCAATAGGTGTCAGACTAAGCCACATAAACTAACACTCCCTGAAATCTCAGGACAAGGTTCTTGTCTGGGCAAGATTCCATCAACCCATCGTCACCTCTGTAAACAAACTCTGACACCCTATAAAGGGAGCTATTATCTCAAAGCACCCAATGGGTCCTACTGGGCCTGTAACACAGGATTGACCCCTTGCATATCTGCTCAGATATTTGATGATTCCCATGAATTTTGTGTGATGGTCCAGTTATGGCCTCGTGTCACTTATCATCAAGAAAGCTCAGTAATGGAATTCTTTGAGCAGAGAGGCAGATACACTCGAGAACCTGTGTCGATGACTATTGCCCTATTGTTAGGTATTGGAGGCATCGCTGCAGGAGTTGGTACAGGAACTGCTGCCCTCATGCAGAGCAACCACCTTATGCAGTTACAAATGGCTATGACTACTGACCTAGAGGCCATAGAAAGATCCATTTCTGCCCTGGAGAAGTCTTTAACCTCGCTCTCTGAGGTTGTGTTACAAAATAGAAGAGGTCTGGATTTACTGTTTTTAAAGGAGGGGGGTTTATGTGCAGCCTTGAAGGAAGAATGCTGCTTTTATGCTGATCACACTGGGGTAGTTAGAGAATCAATGGAGAAACTAAGAGAAAGATTAGCACAAAGAAAACGTGATTTTGAAGATCAAAACAATGGGTTTGAGGGCTGGTTAAAGGGGTCCCCTTGGCTTTCTACTCTGATCCCCACCCTCCTGGCCCCCTTGATCATTTTCCTTCTCCTCCTCACCTTTGGTCCTTGGGCTTTTCAACGACTAACACAATTCATCAAAAATCAGATTGATTCGGCCCTATCAAAAACTGTTTCAGTACATTACCATCGGACAGAAACTTGAGAGGAAACTATTGAAACAGGTGAAAGGCTCAGGTTCAGTGGCCTACGAACCTAAAAACCCCTATAACTAAAAGCTAGAGGGTACTCAATGACGGGAATAGTATGGGGCCTGTGCTGGGAGCACAACGTACAGAGGTCGCCAGAGACCGGCTCAACATGGCACGTTGCCAGACAGAACTGCACCCCATATAGCCTAAGACAGGAGCCCTCTGGATTTATGACCAATGCCTGCTTTGGCCATTTTATAGAAAGAAGGGGGAATTGTCAGGAGCCAAGTAGCCTAACTGATTCTCATGGAAAAAAGCTGTGTACCCAATCTTCCGTTAACAGTTTCAATAGCAACCATTTTTCAACAAGACCACAGTATGTACCTTTTGATCTACTCCCTGAAACATAATGGTTTGCTGTATGGTCCGTTGATCAGGTCTTGGAACAAAGAGACCTTTTCTTGAACCCTACCTTACCCTAACTTCCTCCTAGTAACTTTCCATACCCCTATCTACTTCTCCTAGCTCCTAGCATATATAAGCCTGACTCCCCTTGCAATAAACGAGACCTTGACGCAACTCAGACTGACTTTGTCTTCCTTTACGCGCCTGGTCTCCTTTCTCTCTCACCCCCATTGATCTTTCAGGAGGTGCCTCCTCGGGTCTCATCAAATAACGTGGCCCGCGGGACGGGTCAGCTCAAAAGCGATTGCATCAAAAATCACGGAGATTGAGAAGGTTTACCGACAAGTCTGTGAAACTTTCGGGATGGTGGTGGAAAGGCTGGTTGGAAAGGATTGTTCCTTAGAAAAATCTATACAGTTTGCAATGAAGCAGAGTTTGCATGAAATAGGTGAGCAACATGTTGAAGAACTCAAGCATTTCATTATGGAGTATGATAATTCTACTCCAGATTTTGGAGACCCTTTTTATAAGAATTAGGGCTCAGTTCAAACCAATTTTTAAAGCTTCTAGATATTTCCCTTTGGACTTTTGAAATCCTTACTATTTTGTGATGAAGAGAAATACTTTATGATAACTGACCACACTGATACTATCAAATAAACATCTACAATAGTTTTTAAAGTCTTTTAATTAGAATGTTTTCCCTATGTGTAGAATTGTCTAATCCATCTTCATACATCTCCTCTCTTCCAAAAATAATGTACCAGGCTTTCCTGTTCCCCCATGGAGGGACTAACCCTTTTGGAGGAGGGCATGGGGCATTGGGGGGGAAGGAGGGAGGAGATGGAGGAGCGTTGAGAGGGTGATCTGTACTTGGTATGTAAATTGAATTAAAAAATTAAAAAATAAAGCCATTTCGTGTACCCAGGATAAGACCTGGTCCCATTGCCAGGGGGTGGCATGAGGAGAACTTGCGGGGAAGCGGGAGAAAGGGAAGGAGGGAGAACTGGGGTTGGTAAGTAAAATTTTAAAAAAAGTATATAAAAATTAAAATAAAAAAAGAAATGTGGCAGAAGACACCAAGGCCAGCAGAGCTCCCCTCAACTTGTGAGTCAGTGAACAGGGAGGAGACAGTTTGGACATTACACTCACTTCTTGATCCTTCCCAGCATAGCACTGAGCCAAAATACACAATTTGGGGCAATAGGTACATTAAAAATCATGGTTTGAATTACATCTCAATTTCATTATCTCCTTTTTTTGAGTCAAGGTTTTACAGTCTGGACCTAGGTAGACTGGAAACCATTGTGTACACCAGGCTGTCCTCAAAATCACAGAGATCCCCCTGCCTCTGCCTCCTGCATGCTGGGATTAAACACATGTGCCACCATCCTCAGTATTCTCTTCCTTATGGCCAAGATGTAAGAGTTATGATGCATACTTGTAGGCAGAGTTTTTTTCCTTTGGGCCTCCAGCTCACAATTTAAAAAATGACATGGAGACATACTATTAATAATGAAAAGCTCAGCCTATAGCTTATGCAGTCCCACTAGCTCCCATAACTTAACCCATTTATATCAATCTATGTTTTGCCTCATGGCTTTTTACCTCTCTTCCATCTTGCAACTCCTCTTTCCTCTCCATGTGCCCTGGTGTCTGTCACATGCCTAGATGCATCTCTCTTCCTCACTTTCTGCCTGGAAGTCCTGTCCAACCTCTTTCCACCTAGCTATTGGCCATTCAGCTCTTTATTAAAGCAATCAGAAGGCACCTCGGCAAAGACACATCTTCACAGTGTACAAAATAATTATTCCACACTACATACTTATTGATTTTTTTGCCAAGCTGGTCTTTGTGGTACTTTGTTGTCACAGCTGGTTAGGTGTATTTGTTGTTTCCTTCCCTTGGCTGCTTGCACAGCACCAAGTACTATGAAAATTAGTCCTCAGGGTGCAGACTTTCAGGTCAGATCCAGCTTGGATCCTTCCAGTTCGGTGTCTGAAGCACATGGTATTTTCAGCAAGAGAGACTTACCTCCAACTTCTGTGAGATGGTCAAGGGCAATGTCAATACCCCATATTGTTTTGGGACTCTCAAACTCCCCTTACCAACAACTCAAAAGGGAGTGTTTCATCCCTGGTACTGGGGATTTTGCTAGACAGTCTATGGCTTTTTGCAGAAACATTGACATCTCAGCTGAGTGAATTTTCATTTAAAGTACAGATGTATACACACACACACACACACACACACACACACACACGAACACATACAAGTAATTTTAGATAAATAATCATTTTCTTATTTAGGGTTTCTGTTGCTGTGATGAAGCACCATGACTCAAAAATGAGTTGAGGAGGACAGGGTTTATTTGGCTTACATTCCATATCACTGTTCATCAGTCAGGATACGAACCTAGAGATAGGAGCTTATGCAAAGGCCATGAAGGAATACTTCTTATTAACTTGCTCCCCATGGCTTACTCACCCTGCTTTCGTATAGAACCCAGAAACACCAGCCCAGAGATTGTACCCCCTACAGTTTGCTGGGCCATACACAACAATCACTAACTAAGAAAATGCCCTACTGGGTTGCCTACAGCCCAATCTTATGGAGGCATTTTGTCAGTTGAGGCTCCCTCCACTCAGATGATGCTAGTTTGTGTAAAGTTGACACAAAACTAGCCAGCACGATCACTATGGCTTTTTTCAAGCATCCTTACTGCTATTTCTACCTCTTCTCCTCCATCCCCAATTGTATTGACCACCTTCTCTCCACTCTAATGAAAACCTCCCCTGTTTTCACTATTTCCCCTCACATCATTTGTGTATTGTTATTCTTCACTCTAGGGCTCCTTCCCATGCCCTCCCCTCTGTGCTACCACTTGACTTTCATAGTTTCTGCACATACGACAGTTTTCATATTCACATCTGAAGATTTGAAGTTAGGAATCACAGAATAATGAGAACATGTGTCATTTGACTTTCTGTGTCTGTGTTAATTCACTTAATACAATATTTTCTAGTTCCATCCCTTTGCCTCTAGATTTCATTTTCTTTACAGATAAATAGTATTCCACAGTGTATATGTACTGCATTCTCATTACCCATTCATTAGTTGAAAGCTATTTAGGTTATTTCTTTTTCCTAGTCTATGTGAATGGAGTGGTAATGAACAAGACTGAGCAAGTATCTAGGATATCAAGAACTTTGGACATATGCCGAAGAATTTCATAGCATGCTTATCAGGTATGAGTTTTTCTGCATATGTATACACACTACATGTATGTCATGCCCACGGAGATCAGAAGAGGTATCAGTTCTTTTGGAACTGGAGATAAAGAATGTTGTGAGCCTCTAAGTAGGTAATGGGAATTTAAGCTTGGTCCTCTGCAAGAGAAAAATGCTGTTAACCACTGAGACATGAGACATTTCTTTCTCTTTTTTTTTCATTTTTCTTTATTAAGAAATTGTCTACTCACTCTACATACCACCCACAGATCCCACCTCCTTCCTTCTCCAACCCCCAGCCCTCTCTTCCAAGCCACCCAACATCCCCACCTCTCCCAATCAAGGTCTCCCATGTGGAGTCAGTAGAGCCCAGCACACTAAGCCCGAGCAAGTCCAAGCCCCTTCCCACCGCACCAAGGCTGCACAAGGCATCACACCACAGGCACCAGATTCCCAAAAGCCTGCCCAAATTTTTTTTATGAGGCTACAGTTACCCTGATATCCAAACCACACAAAGATGCAACAAGGTAAGAAAATTACAGACCCATCTCCCTCATGAACATTGATGCAAAAATACTCAATGGAATACTGCCCAACCGAATCCAGGAACACATCAAAAAATTTATCCACCATGACCAAGTAGGCTTCATCCCAGGGATGCAAGAATGGTTGAACATATGAAAATCTGTCAATGTAATACACCATATAAACAAACTGAAAGAAAACAACCGCATGATCATCTCATTAGATGCTGAAAAGGCCTTTGACAAAATCCAAAACACCTTCATGATAAAAGTTTTAGAGAGTTCTGAAATACAAGGAACATACCTAAACATAACAAAGGCAATGTACAGCAAGCCAACAGCTTAATGGAGAGAAACTCAAGAGAACTTCAAGTACTATATTGAATAAATATGGAGAGAGTGAACAGCATTGTCTTGTTCCTGCTTTTAGTAGAATCTCTTTGAACTTTTTGATGTTGGCTGTTTTCTTGCCGTAAATTGTAAATTTACAGTAAATTTAGTATGTTCAACCATCCTTGCATGTCTTGGATAAACCCTACTTGATTATGGTGGATATTTTTTTTTATGTGTTTTTGGATTTGGTTTGCCAATATTTTATTGAGTATTTTTGCATCAATGTTCATGAGGGAGATTGGTCTGTAATTCTCTTTCTTTGTTGCATGTTTGTTTAGCTTGGGAATCAGAGTAACTGTAGCCTCATAAAAGGAGTTTTGTAATGTCCCTTCTGTTTCTATTGTGTGGAATAATTTGCAGAGTGTTGGTATTAACTCTTCTTTGAAAATCTGGTAGAATTCTGGGTTGAAACCATCTTGTCCTGGGATTTTTTTGGTTGGGAGACTTTTAATGTCTGTTCCTGTTTCCTTAAGGCTTATTGGTCTATTCAAATTGTTTATCTGGTCTTGATTTAACTTTGGTATGTGGTACCTGTCTAGAAAAATTGTCTGTTTCCAATTTTGAAGAGTACAGGTGTTAGAAGTATGACCTGATGATTCTCTGGATTTCCTCGTTGTCTGTTGTTATGTCTCCCTTTTCATTTCTGATTTTGTTAATTTGGATGCTCTCTCTCTCTCTGCCTTTTGGTTAGCTTGGATAAGGGCTTGTCTATCTTATTCATTTTCTCAAAGAACCAACTCTTTGTTTCACTGATTCTTTGATTTGTTCTCTTTGTTTGTATTTCATTGACTCCAACTCTCAATTTGATTATTTCCTGGCATCTCTTCCTCCTGGATGAGTTTGTTTCTTTTTGTTCTAGAGCTTATAGGTGTGCTATTTAGTCACTAGTGTGAGATTTCTCCAATTTCTTTATGTGGGTATCTAGTGCTATGAATTTTCCTCTTAGCATTGCTTTCATAGTGTCCCATAAGTTTGAGTATGTAGTACATTCATTTTCATTGAATTGTAGGAAGTCTTTAATTTCTTTATGCATTTCCTCCTTTACCCATTGGTGATTCAGTTGAGGATTATTCAGTTCCCATGAGATTGTAGGCCTACTGTAATTTTTGTTGTTGTTTGAAATCTAAATTTAAACCATGGTGGTCTGATAGACTACAGGAGGTTATTCTAACTTTTTTGTATCTATTGAGATTTGCTTTGTGACCGAGTATGTGGTTGATTTTAGAGAAAGTTCCATGGGGTGCTACGGATAAGGTATATTCTTTATTGTTATGGTGGGTTATTCTGTGGATATATATTAGGTCCATTTGAGTCATAACATCTGTTAGATCCCTTATTTCTCTGTTAAGTTTCAATGTGGCAGATCTGTCCAGTATTGAGAGTGGGATGTTGAAGTCTCCTACTACTAACGTGTGGAGTTTGATGTGCGATTTAAGCCTTATTAATGTTTCTTTTACATATGTTGGTGCCCTTGTATTTGGGGCATAAACATTCAGAATTGAGACTTCATCTTGGTGGATCTTTCTTGTGATGAGTATGTAATGGCCTTCCCAATCTCTTTTGATTGATTTTAGTTTGAAGTCTATGTTAGAATTTAGGATAGCCACACCAGCTTGGTTCTTAAGTCCATTTGATTGGAAAGTCTTTTCCCAGACTTTTACTCTGAGGTAATGTCTGTCTTTGCAGTTGAAGTGTGTTTGTTTTATGCAGCAGAAGGATGGATCCTGTTTTCGTACCCATTCTGTTAGCCTGTGTCTTTTTATGGGCAAATTGAGTCAGTCCATTGATAGTAAGAGATATTAATGACCAGTGATTGTTAATTCCTGTTATTTTTTTTTGTTGGTGATGTTTGTGTGTATGCATTTTCCTTCTTTGAGATTTGCTGCTGTCTATTGCCTGTGTTTTTGTGGGAGCAGCTAACTTCCTTGGGTTGGAGTTTTCCTTCTAGTAATTTCTGTAGTGCTGGATTTATGGATAGGTATTGTTTAAATCAGGTTTTATCTTGGAATATCTTGTTTTCTCTGTCTGTAGTCATTGAAAGCTTTACTGCAAAATGTCTGTCTAGGACTTTCTTCCTTTCAGATTCTCCTTTGAGAACTTGGGTGTAATACTGACAGGTCTTCTTTATATGTTTCTTGACCATTTTCCTTTGCAGCTCTTAATATTCTGTCTCTATTCTGTATATTTAGCATTTTAATTATTATGTGGTGAAGGGGATTTTTATTTTCTTCCAGTCTATTTGGTATTCTGTAAGATTCTTGTACCTTCTTAGGCATGTCCTCCTTTAGGTTGGGAAAATTTTCTTCTATGATTTTGTTGAATATATTTTCTGTGCCTTTGAGATACAATTCTTCTTCTATCCACATTACACTTTGTTGCTTGGATTCAAACGGCTTCCTAGAGGCCAGGGGTCAGAAGGTGTGGCATCAATGACACAGCCACCAGAACTCTGTGAAAGCAAATAACAAACTCTTTAATTCAATAACCGGGAAGGCCTTATATACCCTCCTCCAAGCACCCAGTCTGTGTGGTCATTCCTCATTGGCTACGCATGATCAGGAACTCGGACAGAGACTGTTGTTAGGTCCTTAGGCAGAATTGGCATGATCAGGAACTCTGACATTGACTAGGAACTCTGAGCTTCTATTGCTAGGCCCTCAGGCAGACTCTAGGTTGGCTCTTAAGGAGTACACTATGAGCATGCCTTGGCTATAGGGCTGAGCCAATTTCCTCGACCCTATGGGCCTGTCCTACTACATATCCACCCTTTTATTTTATTACTTGGGTACTCAGCAGGAGTCGGAGTTCTTTGCTCCAGCCTTGTTGACCCTGCCTCAGGGCGACTCAGCAATTGGACTGTGCCTGTCTTAGGATGGGTTGCAAAAACAAGATCTTAGCCATGTTTGACTACCGGCTCTCAAAGAACATCCATCCCTGTGGAGTCACCCCGGGTGGCGAATGTAGGCAGTATTTCGAACTTCAGAAACCAGACATGCATAATCTCCTGTGGAGGGCTATGGGTTCGATGTCTAAGAGCCATCAACACCTATAGTCACCTTAGTGGCTGCCTGTTGTTGTTGGATGTGCCAGATATATGTTAATGAAAATATACACAGCTGGGGCAGTTATCCAATTACCCCAAATGTATAGGGAAAGTTGAGCCCAAGATTGAGATGCAATCATGAGATTACATGTACACATAACATGGAAATGCACCATAAATGGAGAGAATCACAGCTGTTATTGCACAAGAAGTTTACAACAAGTGACAGCCAATTCATCCAAAAGGCAGGAATTTCATAATGCATTTAGTGATGGTTTCCTGTAACAGAACCCTTAGTTCTGATAGGTAGACCTTCTCAACTCTAGTTGTCACTGCTGCATGCTCTCACGGACTTTTGCTACCAGCGGCTCTAAATAACAAATGGCTCATGTCTCAGTGGTTAATAGCATTTTTACTCTTGCAGAGGACCAAGCTTCGATTCCCATAACCTACTTAGAGGATCACAACATTATTTAACTCCAATTCCAGAAGAACTAACACCTCTTCTGATCTCCGTGGGCATGACATACATGTACTGTGAACACACATGCAGGCAAACAGATACCTTATAAGCAAGCTATGAAGTTCTTTGGCATGTGTCCAAAATTCTTGACATCCTACCCCAGATACTTGCTCAGTCTTGTTCATTACCACTCTATTCACATAGACTAGGAAAAGGAAATAACTTAGATAGTTTTTAACTATCTAATGAATGGGTAATGAAAATGCAGTACATATACACTGTGGAATACTATTCATCTGTAAAGAAAATGAAATCTAGAGGCCAAGGCATGGAACTAGAAAATATTGTATTAAGTGAATTAACCCAGACACAGAAAGTCAAATGGCACATGTTCTTATTCTTCTGTGAATCCTAACTCCAAATCTTCAGATGTGAATATGAAACATGGAGTAAATGCAGAAACTATGAAAGTCAAGTGGTAGCACAGAGGGGAGGGCGTGGGAAGGAGCCCTAGAGTGAAGAATAACAATACACAAATGATATGAGGGGAAATAGTGAAAACAGGGGAGGTTTTCATTGGAGTGGGGAGAAGATGGTCAATACAAATGGGGATGGAGCGGAAGAGGTGGAAATAACAGTAAGGTTGCTTGAAAAAAGACACAGCGATTGTGGTGGCTAGTTTTGTGTCAACTTTACACAAACTAGCATCATCTGAGTGGAGGGAGCCTCAACTGAGAAAATGCCTCCAAAAGATTGGGCTGTAGGCAAGCCTGTAGGGCATTTTCTTAGTTAGTGATTGGTGGGTATGGCCCAGCAAACTGTGGGTGGTGCAATGCCTGGGGTGGTGGTCCTGGGTTCTATAAGAAAGTAGGCTGAGTAAGCCATGGGGAGCAAGCTAGTAAGAAGTATTCCTTCATGGCCTTTGCATCAGCTCCTGCCTCTAGATTCCTGTCCTGACTTCCTTCGATGATGAACAGTGATATGGAAGTGTAAGCCAAATAAACACTTTCCTCCTCAACTTGTTTTTGGGTCATGGTGCTTCATCACAGCAACAGAAACCCTAAATAAGACAATGATTATTTATCTAAAATTACTTGTACGTGTTGATGAGTGTGTGTGATTGTGTGTTTGTGTGTGTGTGTGTGTGTGTGTATACATCTATACTTTAAATGAAATTTCCCCAGCTGAGCTGTCAATGTTTCTGCAAAAAGCCATAGACTGTCTAGCAAAATCCCCAGTACCAGGGATGAAACACTCCCTTTTGAGTTGTTGATAAGGGGAGTTTGAGAGTCCCAAAGCAATATGGGGTATTGACATTGCCCTTGTCCATCTCACAGAAGTTGGAGGTAAATCTCTCTTTACTGGAAGGATCCAAGCTGGAACTGACCTGAAAGTCTGCACCCTGAGGACTAGTTTTCATAGTACTGGGTGCTGTTCAATCAGCCAAGGGAAGGAAACAACAAATACACCTACCCAGCTGTGACAACAAAGTACCACAATGAAGAGCTTGGCAAAATATTGCTAAGTACATATGGTGGTATTTTATTTGTACTGAAATGCGAATTTAATTGTATGTTAATAAATAAAGTTACCCGGTGGTCAGAGCTATTAGAGCCATAGCAAGAGCGTGGCGATTGTGGCGCACGCCTTTAATCCCAGCACTTGGTAGACAGAGCTAGGTAGATCTCTGTGTGTAAAAGGATACAGCCAGCTTTGGAGACACATGCCTTTAATCTCAATACCAACCATAGAAGACGTGGAAGTCTCTACAGACAGGCAGTGATGAGGCAGTCATGTGTTTGGGTTTACAACCAATGAGAAGGCAGAACCGAAAGACTATATAAAGACATACATACAGGAAGTAGGTCCCTTTCGGAGAGCTCTCTTGGCTGAAGCAGGAAGGGTAAGGCTCTTAGTTCTGACCTCTTGGCTTTCTTCTCTGAATCGGCTCTGTGTTTCTTATTTAATAAGACGGTTGGTTACATCTACAAGTATATATTGTGGAATAATTGTTTTGTACACTGTGAAGATGTGTCTTTGCCAAGGTGCCTTCTGATTGCTTTAATAAAGAGCCGAATGGCCAATAGCTAGGCATAAAGAGGTTAGACAGGACTTTTGGGCAGAAAGTGAGGAAGAGAGATGCATCTAGGTTTGTCACAGACACCAGGGGACATGGAGAGGAAAAAGGAGGTGCAAGAAGGAAGAGAGGTAAAAAGGCATGAGGGAAAACATAGATTGATATAAATGGGTTAATTTAAGTTATAGGAGCTAGTGGAACAAGCATAAGCTATAGGCTGAGTTTTTCATAATTAATAGTGTGTCTCTATGTCATTTTTTAAATTGTGAGGTGGAGGCCCAAAGGAAAAAACACTGCCTACAAGTATGCATCATCAACTGTTACATCTTGGCCATAACAAACATAATACAGAGGATGGCAGCATATGTGTTTAATCCCAGTATGCAGGAGGCAGAGGCAGGGCAATTTCTGTGATTTTGAGGCCAGCCTGGTCTACACAATGGTTTTCAGTCTAGCTAAGTCTAGACTATAAAACCTTGACTCAAAAAAATGAGGCAATGAAATTGGGAAGTAATTAAAACCGTGATTTTAATGTACCTATTGTCACAAATTGTATATTGTGGTTCAGTGCTATGCTGGGAAGGATCAAGAAGTGAATGGAATGTCCTAATTATGTCTTTGCTGATTCACTGACTCACTTACAAGGTGAGGGGAGCTCTGCTGGCCTTGCTGTCTTCTGCCATGTTTCTTTTTATTTTAATTTTTTTTTTTTTTGGTTTTTCGAGACAGGGTTTCTCTGTGTAGCTTTGCGCCTTTCCTGGGACTCACTTGGTAGCCCAGGCTGGCCTCGAACTCACAGAGATCTGCCTGGCTCTGCCTCCCGAGTGCTGGGATTAAAGGCGTGCGCCACCACCGCCCGGCTTATTTTAATTTTTTTATATACTATTTTTTTCATTTTACTTACCAACCCCAGTTCTCCCTTCCTCCCCTTCTCCCACTTTCCCCCAAGTTCTCCTCATCCCATCCCCTGGCAATGGAACCAGTTCTTATCCTGGGTACATGAAATGGCTTTATTTTTTAATTTTTTAATTTAATTTACATACCAACCATAGATCACCCTTTTATCTCTCCTCCATCTCCTCCCTCCTTTGCCCAACCCCCCATCCCCTCCTCCAAAAGGGTTCATCCTTCCATGGGGGAACAGGGGAACAGGGTACATTCAGTTGAGTCAGGACCAAGCTCCTCCACCATGCGTCAAGGGTGAGCAAGGTGTCCCACCACAGGTAATGGGATCCAGAAAGCCAGGTCATGCACCAGGGATAGATCCTGATCCCACTGCCAGGGGACCCTCAAAGAGACCATGTTTCTCCCGCATGCAGAGGGTAGTATAGTCCCATGAGGGCTCCACAGCTTTTGGTCTAAAGTTCATGAGTTTCCACGAACATGGTCCAGTTGTCTCTGTAGATTTCCCCATCATGATCCTGACCCCGTCTTCCTCATTCTTATTCCCTCTCTTCAACTGGCTCCTGGAGCTTGGCCTGATGCTTGGTTGTGGATATCTGTACCTGCTTCCATCAGTTACTGGATGAAGGCTCTATGATGACAGGATATTCACCGATCTGATTACCAGGGTAGGCCAGTTCAACCACCTCCTCCACTATTGCTAGTAGTCTAATCTGTGGTCATTCTTGTGGATTCCTGGGAATTCCCCTAGCATCAGGTTTCTCCCTAGCCCCATAATGACACCCTCTATCCAGATATCTCTTTCATCGCTCTCCCACTCCAACTCCCCTAGGTTAGCCATGTTCTCAATCCCCATCCCCTTCCCCCACTGCCCCCCTCACCCCCAGTTTACTCATGTAAATATCCTCTGTTTCTCCTTCCCAAGGTGATCCATGTGTCCCTCTAAGGGTCCTCCTAAATGTTTCATCTCTGCTGGCTACTTTTCATGTGCAGGAAGGTGCTATGCAGGCTACCAAAGGAGAGCAGTAATCATCAGTCACACCTATCTATGAAACCTTTGAGCCACAACAATGATCAGCCTAACACATGGCCATTGGTGTAATAGTAGCTCAAACAGTATTGGTGTAACCAACCATTTTTTATTGAATTTGAGTTCCTCTCCACAAGATGAAACCCATACTAGCACCATTATCAGACCAAGAACATACAGCTAGCATTCATAGGCCATAGGGGAGAACTTACCACTATCATGCTGCTAAATGGACATAGTATTAAAGTGACTCATCATTACAGCCATAGATCAATGTATCTCTTATCCATCATCTAAGGAGCTTTGATTTGCAGTAAATGGTGGTTAACATAGTGGCCCAGAACTGGCCAAGGTGCAGAGAATAAGAGACAGAAGAATGCACAGCCCTAAAGGGAACCTATGTTCCTCATCCTACCCTCACAAGGTTCAGAGATCATTGAGGAAGAGGACAAAGAAATAGTATAATAATCTGAGGTGGTAGAGGAACACAAGGAACATCTGGACACAGGAGAGCAGATGCACATATGAACTCACACAAACTGCAACACCACGAAAACATGCACAAAGGGAAAATAATTTAGCCTTACATAAGGCTGTCTGAAGGAAATTACATTTTGTTTTATTCTACAAAGAACAGAGGATAGCCAGCCAAGGCAAAGCAAGAGTAGTTGAAAACATTCCAGGAAAAGGTAGTAGTGAAATTTAAGGACCATAGCAGGAGAGGCCATATCATGACTAATGAACAACAGCTTGTTCTGTGTGATAGAAAGATGAGGGGAGATAAAGACAGATAGGAGGGTAGAATATGAGATTGAACAGACATGAAGAGACTGAGAAAAAGGAGTGGGTTAGAAGCATATATAAACAAAACAGTGAAACCCTACAGAGAGGCCACATCAATTTCAGTCTATACAACAAAATTGAACATTACTGTAATAGCAATAATAACACATTAAAGATTTAAACCAGGAATTTACAGAATAAGAAATCACTGCAGAAAACATACTCGGGCAGAAGTTATTATCCTTAAAGTTTTCTACTAATTTCTGGTATCTTAACCATTGTGATCTATTCTGATTGCTGACTCATTAATCTGTAGTATCTAAGGAGAGCTGCTGACAATCTAAATCACTTAGGAATTCAGACACAAGAGTCAGTTCCCCCAAATGGAACAGCGATTTATGAGAGTCATGTAAATTCCTGATATCAGTTGTGTCAGTTGAGTGCATAACAGGTCACAAAGAATCTTCAACTTGTTATTTCTGTAAGAAAATCACGTCCTTGTTGATACTTTATTTTTAAAACATCTTGAAGTTTGTAGTTCTCCAATTAGAGTGGGGGTTTCTTTATTCAACTTTATTCAATTTGTCTTAATTCATCACTGTCCTAGAATTAGTTATTTACCAAGAAATTGAAGAATTTCTCCTCTTACTGTAAGGTATATGTGAAAGAATCTCATCATTACATTAGAAGATCCACAAGCAACTACAATGTAACAACTCTAGTGACTCTCATGGCAAATCCACCAGGATATTATTTACTGTATGAGGAATTATGGCAGTGAAAGCACCCTATAATACTAGAGCCCTGTTCCAGGTAATTTCCCTGGGACATACATTCATTCAATGCCCTAGAGTGATTTTTTTGTGCTACAAATTGTCACACAGTCTATATAGAATTATAACTAGTAATTATAATGGGGAAAATGCAAACAGTTCCATTTGCATATATATATGCACACTGGCAGGCACAGTATGCATTACCTCATAAGTGTACAAATTCCTTACAAAATTCTATTAGCAGACTGGAAATTTCCTCCAGGCTATCTAGCTTCCATAGGGTTACAAGGTGGTATGCAGGCTGCTGGAGGAGAAAAGGCATTATGAACTACAATAAAACATGCTAGACAAGATGTGCCCACTTGTACTACAGTAACATCAAAGTTATGGGGGTAAACAACTATTCTCTGGTAGAGTTTCAGGTCTGCTTTACAGGAGGGATTTCATACATAGTACTGTAAAACCAGGAAACAATACATTTGAAGAAGTCTTAGGCCCAAATAGTAACTTACAACTCTTTCTGTAGCTAAATTGACATGGCACTAACCTGCTTTCTAAATACCTATGTTCATATTCATACACTAATGCTGCTCTCAGCCTTCATCAAGGAGCTTCTGTTTCCATTGGAAACAGTTAAGACATAGACTCAAAGCTCATACAACTGATAATTGAATTCTTAGCTCTAAACAGAAGATTCATATCACCCCTCTAAGGTTCAGGGAATACCCCAAAGGAGAGGATAGAAAGAACACAAGAGATGTAAAATGGGGAGAAAAGCTAAAAAATACACTTTTCTGGGCATGATATCGGCATTGCAATCACGAACTTGGAGCAGTTAGGACTGCTTGTACTAGTTTTATACAAGACTAGAGCTGCCAGAAGTAAATCATGGATATGGAAGGAGCTCACACCGCACTAACATGTCCTACTGACCTTTGGGCTACTGATAGGTTCTGGGGGAGGGGCAAACATTATCTTCAGTTGTACACCTACTGGTGAGGTCACTGAGCTCCAAAGGGTAGTACCAAATCCATGGTCACACAGACAGGCTGATGAAACTCAGTGGATCATGAAAAAAGATGTGAATGTGGAAAAAGGACTTCAGGTGAGGGTTAATGGGGTAGGACTGATCAAAGAAGTCAAGAGCTGAAAGTAATCAGAACACATTATCTACAAATACGAAATTGTCAAAGAAAAAGTTTAATATGTTATTTTAAATGGGAGGGAAAGGGAAGAGTACAATGACAGAGGGAGTACGGGAAGGTACAGCTAAAATTAAGGGGCTATTTGAAGTTCGTATGGAACTCTGATACAGTAGAGACTTCCACAAATAGATACATATATGAAGGAGATCAAAATAAAACTCCCAAAACAATGGAGGAGACAGAGCCTCAACTGAGCACTTCTCATCACCAAAATGAAGCCTCCAGTTCTGGAAAGGGTTACATCTAATTGAGTTGTTGGCCAAAGGGGCCTTATGGCAACATTCACACAACCTAGGCTTCTGCCAAGGTCATTGATTGCTCTCTGCAAACTTATGGTGAGGCTCTATTGTGAAGACAACACCCATACAACTCACAGAGTTATAACATGGAGAAATTGAACTGGGGCCTATCTAGGGCCTTCACCACTGCTGACTAGTGCTCATGGTAGTGGCAGGTACTCTGTACACTACAGGTAAACACTAACCCAGCTGCAAAACCTTTCATACACAATGATGACCTGTGCTAATGCAATAGTGGTACAAAACCTGTAAGAGTAACCAACCAATTACTGATTAGATTTAAGGCCCCACTCCATGAGATGGGACCTATCCCCAACACTGTTCAGACCACCAAGATCCTGAGACCAGAATGCACAGGAACCTATCAGAAGACCAAAGGCTACTGTTCCGATAAAGCAAAAATAACTCCTAAAAACATTCTTATACCCATAGATCATTGTCTTGATGAGTCTCCATCACAGAAGCTTCCTCCTGCAGCAAATGCAAATAAATACAGAAACTCAGATCTGTACAATGTGTAGAAAGTGAGAGACCATGGGACATTCAATCCTCAATGAGATGTGTCTATCAAATCACTCCCCTCAGGGCTCAGGAAATCCTGTGCAAGAGGTGTTGGAAAGACTGTAGGAGCCAGAGGGAAAGGGAAGACACTACCATTGCCTGGGGGATGGGCCTCCAACAGGGCAGGGCTCAAAGGGAATCCAGAGTCAGTGGGTACTACACACTAAGGCTTTATCTGAGGGGGTTAGGGAAAATGACACTCACATACTCCCTTGATGGCTTCCTTCAGACCTTTTCTTTATTCTTCTTTTGCAGTCTCTATTCTTTATTTACCTGATGATTTCCTACTCTCATTCTGAGGTTTTCCTTCTAATGCATTTTAACTCTACCTTTATTCTTTCCCTTAAGCTTATATACCCCAGCAAAATCTTTCAGGCAGTATAAAAATTACAGTGGGGTTACATTCTGCTAGTGTGACAATGCACAGAGGTCTAGTGTTAGTTTATTAGGGGTGCAATAGGGATACAGACTCACTAATACAGAACCAGGAAGACACCATGGCTGATCCTGCTGGTCCAACTGCTCATGTCCTGTCCTCCTGCCCCGAGGGGGATGGGGACCAACTGCGAGCTTCTCCACACCACTTGACCTGGTCCTTGCCACCAAGAGAAGAGTGACTCCTTTCTCTCAGCTCTGAAGGGGTCACTTACACAGACAAAGCCATGCCCTAGGGCTTGTACCCCGAAGCCATTGGCTGAATGGAACAAATTCCCACAACATTCTGTTTTTCAAGTGAATGATTACAACCAATACAAGTAAAAAACAGCATGTTTTCTATATCCTTTACATGATTAAACTTTTTACACATTACAGGTGAAAAACCAATTACCCCAAGAACCCATTTACACTCATACCCAAGCAATCTGTTATAGATTAAGAGTGTGTAAGCAAGCAAGATATTCTTTTACTGGCAGGCTGCGTTTGCAGTTACAAGGAAGGACCAATCACTTTATTCCTTATCTTGAAAGCTAATCTTATAACGAATCTTAAAGATATCACAAATCTGACCTTTTATATATGAAAAAGAATCAGTCAGCTCTACTTTAAATCTTTAGGGTATATACCCACGCGTCAATAGTTCCTTACATCAGGAGATTGAGGGCAGAAATGGGTATAGAGGATTAATCATCACCTTTGGTCATCATCTAATCCTACCACGAAAGGCACATCAACTAACGATAATTGGGCTGCTTTCTTCTTGTTCCCTGACCTTAACGAGTTTCTCATTCAACTATGTGCTGTTCTAAAACTTCAGATTGTCTTCTTGGGTTTTTCACCTCAAAACTATTTAACAAAAACATCTTAGTCTAACTTTAAATTATTTTGAAATCTTTGTTTCAGCTATGCTGTACCCCAAAACCTGTGAACACATGTCCCAACATTAAGATTAAAAGAATTCTAGTCAGCCTGGCTCCTGGGACTCAATTGTTTTCCTTAATCATTAACTTGATTCGCAGTCCATATGGCTACTCAATAGAAACTCATGTGTTCTAGCTGTGTGACACTTCCTTGTTTTATTTTTCGTTCATCAAAACTCTGTATAGGGCGGGAGGGGGTTGAACAAGGGAATCCATGGCTGATATGTAAAATTAAATTAAATAATAAAATAGAAAATCTCTGTATAAACTAACATTATTATTATCAGTTAGAAAGTACAGCTTAGGAAGTATCATCTTCATAATAATCCACAGGTAAAAATGCCCAGTAGGACAGGATGTATCCATGAGTTAAACATACTACATTATAGGCAGTGGAGATCTCCCCACACCCATTCACATCATACCAGATACCAGAGAAAGATGGCAGCAGCCAACATGTAAAGGCACAGCAGAAGCAAAAGACATTCTGGATTCTGTGGTGTCTGGGACTTGCCTGTCCAATATTCACCCATCAGGGATTTGCCTCCTGGTGGCCTGACATCCTGAACTTCAATTGCCATCTGCTGCTCCTTGGACATGGCTAATGGCAGGACAGGAAGGAAACAAGGCTTCTAAACTCAAAAGGACTGAGTCACATATGAACTCACAGATACTGAGGCAGCATGCACCTGGCCTGTACCAGTTTGTGCCTGATAGGGTCCCAATGCAGAGAGGGGACATGGAGACAAGCTCTCATCCTGTCCCTAACTCAGCAGTTATCTTCAATTGGTAAAGCTTGGAAATGAAAAATTACTATTCTTTAACAGAGTCTCACTGGGGATACAAACCAATCTTAAGGTCAGGCCCATGCCCAACCGTAGATGGCCAACACAAAACAAACTGAATAGCATTTTAGAAGGTTCTTTGTCCCATTATCAAGGAAATTTTTTAAGGGTTACAGGTCATATGTGCATATATTATGGTTTCTGGTTTGGGGTTTTTCTGGGATTCCTGTGTGTGAGAACATGTATGTCTCTGCATCTTTATGAGTTTCTTGTGCTTTTACTTTGGTTTTTTTTTCTTTTGTTTGTTCATTTTCTTCTATTCTGGACTGATTTTTTAACTTATTTTATTTTGTTATTAATTTTCAGATGTCTGTTTTCTAAGGAGAGGCAGAATGTGTAAGGGGAAACCACCATCAAAATATGTAGAATGAAAAAAATTTCAAAAACTAAAAATAAAAATCAATGAACAAGACCTTCACATGATGAAGGCAATCAAAATTCCAACATAATCCGGGGATGTGCTTTCCAGACCCCCCACCCCTTACTGAGGAGCTACTGGTAGTTGATGGCTGTATGATAAGGAGGACTCATTCTTGTTTGAGCATGTTGAAATTGTAGGTTTCCTGTGATCCAATGGATGGTCCCACACTTATATACATATATCATCATTAACTGGACTTAGTGGATTAGCAACAAAAAGAAGGCATGAGGTTGGGAAGAGGTATACTAGAGGTATATAGGGGTATACATATATATGTATGTATTTCTTAGAAATTAAGAAAAGTAGTAACATTTTAAAAAGAACCTGCATTGTATCCTTAACATGGCGGTAGATACATTCAGACACTGGCAAAAAAAAAAAAAAAAAACACATTCTTAGGAAATCAGAACTCATATCAGGTATTTCAACAGAGTCAAATGCAAGAAATTGCTTTGGCCATCAATGGAAAAGCAAAATGAGAAAAACAAACTACCACAGAGCTGGGCCTCAGACCTCCGAGGGGGACACGCTACCCAAAATGTTTCTGGTGCAAGTAAGGAGCACAGCAAGGCGGCCACTGGAGGACTAAAGGCAGGCGAAGGCCAAGAAACTCTACCAGGCTTTTTCTTTTGGACCAACAACCAGCTCCCACCTCAAGACACTTGATTAGTTTTGAATGCTCGCCATAGCTTAAGCAGGTTTCTGGCTAGCCCTTTTAACATAAATTTACCTGTTTCTCTTTATCTACCTTTTGCCTCGGGGCTTAGAACCTTTCACTGCTTCTCTGTGTCTGGCTGGTGTCTGCCTGACTTCCTGCCCCAGGCATGTCCCTCATTCTCTCCTCCTTTTTTTCTCATTCTTCCTTCATGTGAGCTTAGAGTTCTCCTCCTCCTATTTATTCTCTCTGCCTGCCAGCCCCGCCTATCCTTTCCCCTGCCTAGCTACTGGCCATTCAGCTCTTTATTAGACCAATCAGGTGCTTGGGCAGGCAAGGTGAAACAGATGCAAGACAATTTTACATAATTAAATACACATCCTTACATCATTATAGAAATGCAGCATAAACAAAAGTAACACACCGTTACACAGTTAAAGTAAAATTCTACACTATGTTTGCCTAGTGAAACTAATATTCCACAACACTCAACTGCCATTGCTTCTGTAACGTTGACAGGAGCAGCAGACAAAAGGGGAAGGAATAAGCACCTTGCCACCTGTCACTAGTTCCATTTTGGGGGCACTACCTACTAGAGAGCAAAAATGATAAGTGGTTCATATCTTTTAGGCCCACCATCACAAGAAGTTTGGACATGTAGCTCACACAGCTTAACAACTGACCTACATTTCATCCAAGGAGAATGGCGAGAGCTAGGTAAAAGTTAGATTTATTCTTTATCTAGATTTGTAGCTGGAACCCAGGGAAGAAGCAGGAAAGGCAAAGGGAAGGAGCTGGAAAGATAGTTCAGCAGTTAAGTACACTGGCTGGTCTTCCAGAGGACCTGGGTTCGATTTCCTATACCCATATAGCAGCTCACAAGCGACCATCTGTAACTCCAGTCCAAGGAGATCCAATGCACTTTTCTGGCCTCCAGGGGTACGAGGTATGTATGTCTTACACAGACATGCATGCAGAGCAAAGAACCATATCCAGACAATAAATAAAAAATTTAAAGGTGGCTGTAGAGTGATGGCATGCATAATCTTAAAATCGATTATTTTATGTTTTGATTTCTTGTTGTTATTCAATCCCAAAAGTCATCTGGCTCTAGGAAATTTTCCACAAGAAATGAACCTTAACTGAGCATGATGATTTCCAAAACAACACTTCAAAAATTTTTACCATGGAGACCAGTGTAGATTCACTTAGATTCTCTGGAATGTAAAGAAGCCAAACAGGAAGGAAACTCAGTATCCTTGTATTTGTCTAGAAAATTCTAAAAGTGGGGTAAGACTGAGAGGAGCGCTCAGGAGGGACATGGGGATGCCTGAATTCAGAAATCCCAGCCAAATGTAGGGATAGGTGGACTCAGAGAGCAACATACAAAATATGGGCATTGACAATGGCACTTAATGTGTCATCACTACACTCATGGGAATAAAATTGCAAAAGGCCAACGATCAACAGCTTTAAGGTTATTAATCTTACCTCTCACAGCCAACCATTTGCTGATGGTTTTTGTTTGTCATAAGATCTTGTCATACGTATTAAATTGTCAGAAGTAAAATGTAAAAATGCATTTGCTTTTCTCATTGCCTCCTTTGAACCCCATTTTTTACAAGCAGATAAAATGAGAGTTAAGGGACAGGGCCCTATCCTGTCAAAAGTTTTAATTTGTTAGTAAAAGCTAGATCTGTCACCTCTTTTCTCTCCACATCCATCCACATGACAAGAAGTCATAGGATCTTGGTCCCTGAATTACTTCTGGTCAATGACTTTCAATTCTCCTCTTATCTTTTAGATAAGCATTTGGAACAAGGCCTCAGATGGTTGTGTTTATGCCATCACTCAGGCCGTGGATGTACATCCTTTTCACACCACCCTGAGCAGCAGTACAAGGAGTGGGTTTGAACTATTAAAGGGAGTGATTAGACTTTGGAAAGGATGGATTAAAGAGTCTGTGGGACATCTGAGTGGAGACATACGTCTGAGATTGAAGTCAGAGCTCTATGTTGATGTCATAGCGATGGGAATTATCACAAACCTGGAGAGAATTAGTGAAATTATACAAGAGGAAGATAAATGGAAGGGACGTGAGGAGAGGGAGAGGAGGATGTGTTCGGCACATAGCAGTGGGATCTAACTACGTGCTAACAGCTGAGGCCAGGGGAAAAGGACTTGTTAAGGAAATGAGCAGAGGACAAATTATCTATTTGTTTACCCCCGATACTCTAAATAGTTGTCAGGGTAGGCCTTGAGGAAGCAGGAAGATCAATTCCACTACAAATGATGTTTTGTGTTGGCTCTGCTTGCGATGCAAGCTAGGTTTTTGTACATATTAGGCAAGTGCTCTACCACTGGGGTTCTCATTTACTGGCTGTCATCTTCTTTCTCAGTATTTTTTTGTCCTTGAGGACTCTGAATAGATAAGGTATTCCTCACTGACAATCAGTTGGTATCACAGATGTTTGGTTAAGCTGATAGTAAGCAAAGCTAAGCCCCCATGTACCAAAGACATGGTGACATTGTTTCAGAATTAGTGTTAATTTGTTTTTTGGATGAAAGCCCTTTGCTGTCTCTAAAATATTGTATTGTGAGATAAATATAACTATGGTCTAAAAAACTGGTTCTTAAGTCAATTAAAACTGAAAAATGCTGGATGCCATGTGAGAGTCAAAACACAGTATAACAAAGGCTGTGCCAACTCCTCTGTCAAAAAGTTTTGAATTCATTGAACATAGAATTACTGAATTTTTAATTTTTTTTTTTTTGGTTTTTCGAGACAGGGTTTCTCTGTGTAGCTTTGCGCCTTTCCTGGGACTCACTTGGTAGCCCAGGCTGGCCTCGAACTCACAGAGATCCATTTGGCTCTGCCTCCCGAGTGCTGGGATTAAAGGTGCGCGCCACCACCGCGCAGCGAATTTTTAAATTTTAAGTTAAACTATTTGATATCAGATTCCTCTTCCCTGGAACAGTACAATCTAGAGGAACAGAGTTGCACAGAACCCATGTATATCTATTAACCCAGACTCTTTCCTAATACTGTCAGTAAAATTCAGGATGATTTAGAATCACCTGAGAGATTCGAGAAACACACCTCTCAGTATATCTGTGAAGGCACTTGCACATAGGACTGTCTAAGGTGGGGAGGAACCTGAGAGAAAATATTTAGAAACATAGTAATTGAAAAAAGTCATCCTGTGTAAAATTATAAGCAGTAACCCCCAACAGTAAGAAAACCATCTCCCAACTAGCTGGGCGGTAGTGGTGCACGCCTTTACTCCCAGTACTTGGGAGGCAGAGGCAGGGGCATCTCTGTGAGTGAGTTGTTTACAGAGTGAGTTCCAGGATAGGGTCCAAAGCTACACAGAGAAACCCTGTCTCAAAAAACCAAAAAAAACGAATAAATAAATAAATACATAAACACATAAATAAATAAATATAGGAAAGATAAAAAAGAAAACTAACAATTTGAGAAAGACACCCAACATATATCTCTGGCCTGAACACACATACAGGTACATGTTCAACACTCTGCCACACACATAAACATGAATATGAACGAACACACACACACACACACACACACACACACACACACAAATAAATGTGCATATGACATGCTGACAACTGCAATGAGGTAATGGTATCATCCATCCTGTGTCAGGAGATGCAAAAAGGCAGCTCTCCTTTGCATAAAACATTGTCACTGCTCACTTATGGAGCTGCCATAGCATTGTGTGAAGCTAATAGTTGGAGACATAGGATCCTGGACACAGCCTTACAGTTTTGATGACTTCGTGATTAACATGAGTAATCTTATACATTTTCTAGGTGTGTTATGAGAAACAATTATAGATATATTTATACACATTCTGTGAAATGCATAGAACAACCTAGCAACAGCATCATCACTGTTACACAGGATTCTCTTGACCAGAATCAACACAACCCAAGGTTCTTTATGGGATTTTAAATCTCTATGCAGAAAATAATCATCTTCTTGTCCGGCAAGATTATTAAGCAGGTAACGGCACTTGCTGCCAAGCCTCATGACCTCAGTTCAATCCCTGGGACCCACATGGCGAAAAACCAATTCCCACAGACTGCCTCAGATGCAAAGTAGTATAAACAACGGAATAGGAATCCAGAGTTCAGAGTTGAGTTCAGATACTTTCATTGATTAGAATTCAGACTGTTTTTTCCAACATTGACCTTACTTTTTGTTTTGTTTTGTGTTTGGGTTTTTTATAGGGGGGTTTTGGTTTGTTTTGTTTTGTTTTACCTAGAAAAGACAGGAATTAATTTGGAACACAGTAACCAGATGTTGGGCCCTGACCCTCGGTCTTTGGGAGCTGTTGCCTTGCTTGCTGACCTTGATCAGATGTCCTCCCTATGCTAATTCCCTGCCGGTTTCATTCCTCCTAAACAGCTTACCGAAGGTGCCTTGTTTGTGTATCCTGCATATTGGTGGAATGCTAGAATGTAAAACACCTGTAGCCTACTTTTGCCCTCCCAAGTTCTTCCACTGTACTGTAAGTCTGTATTTAAGGCTTCCTCCCTCCTTCAATAGGGGGCATTCTACTGAGAGGAATGACCCTCTGTCTTGTCTCTCTTTTCAATCCTCAGCCTCTCGCTCGGACATGGTGAATGGGTAGTAACGCGGGCGTCGCTACAACCAGAAAGCTTCTGAAATCTGATATTTGTCTTCTTTTGAGTCTATAAAAAACTTTGCTAATATGAGTTTATGATACTCCTGTTTGCTGAACAACAATGTCAGGTAATTTGATATTTAGCCAATAAATCAAAACTTATTAATGTACTTGTGTCTATTGAATTACTCTTGTCAGAGAACAAGATGAGTTAAATCAATCTCCCTTTAATGAGATCTTTCTTGATGAAAATATTAAGGGTGGATATTTCAGACTGAGACTTCAAACAAGGTGAATCTTATGGTGATGCAGTCTAAAACCAACAGTGTCCTGATGGATTAAAAAAGAACAATGGTTTTGATAGAGAATTAGATGACCTGGATAAACCTTCAAATGCAAAACATAAAAATACTAAAAAGTAACCTAAAGTCTCCACCGATACCTGCTTACTGACAAAACAAAAGAATATTTAGGCTAAGCAATGAATGATGGTAAAATCTCTGAGAACTTCAACTGACTTGCTTCCAAGAGAATTGGGTGAGATTGAGTTAACTCTCAGAATCATGAGGAAATTCAAGGGCTTCAAAGCCCAACAGAAGATCCCCCATAAGACTAGGACAGGAAAATTTTCTCCAGCATAAGGCAAACTAAGAATTAAACCCTTGGCCGGGTGGTGGTGGCACACGCCTTTAATCCCAGCACTCGGGAGGCAGAGCCAGGCGGATCTCTGTGAGTTCGAGGCCAGCCTGGACTACCAAGTGAGTCCCAGGAAAGGTGCAAAGCTACACAGAGAAACCCTGTCTCGAAAAACCAAAAAAAAAAAAAAAAAAAAAAAAAAAAAAAAAAAAAAAAAGAAAAGAAAAAAGAATTAAACCCTCATGGACAATCCAACCCCAAGAGAGAAGCCTGGAGAACTACAGGTAAATTTGCTAGTATCAACCTTGTTAGTGAGTACAAAAATAAAGCCTCAGAATTCATAACCACAAACAGGTACATATGAGTAAGTCTAATTCACACTAACTTAATTGTGCCACAAAACCTCAAACCAAGAATGTAATTCATATAGATTCCAGACTCACAGAAGAAAACTCAAATCTTTTAGAGGAATGTCCTTTCTCTCAGCCCTCAAACATTCCATTCAATTTTTTCTGAGAAATGATCATGTTATATATACAAAAATTCTTACCTAATTTAGGAAACAAGACTGAAAAAGACAATAGAAAATTTAGGCTAGTGGATCATTATACATTAGAATTATTAGATATAAAACATAAAACGTAGTTAAATATAGCTTATTGAAAACAAAACGTTTAAACATAAGAATAAATACCAGGCAAATAGGGAAAAGTATATACTTTCTGGAAAATTAAGATGATTTAAATAACCTCAACATTTTAAAGATAGTAGAACACATAGTGAGTACTTATGATATTTTGTTGAATGAATACATGATTATAAAAAATGTATTACCCTAAGCACAAAAACACTTGAAATGATAAGAGAATGTTGTGTTTTGCTAAATGGGTCCATTACTAATGAAAATTCGAGGATCAGATATTGGGTAAAACCTTAGGGATCAAAGAAGCACAGGAGGACTGAACAGCTGACCTTCCCTTTCTTACCAGAGACCAACCCAGCACACCTTCTATCCACATGTCCCAGGTCAAAGAGAGCTCTTTAACTCCAAGTCCCTCCCTCCTCCTTCCTGTCCAACTTCCCTATCTGTACTCCTGGCTTTTCTATGGCTAATTCCAGTCAGTTAGCCACTGGTTCCACCCCCTCATTCAACATTAACACTATTAACATAGTCTAAGAGTGTCACAGTGTGATCAAATATCCTGCAACAAGAGAAGATATATAGATATCTCTGGCTCCAGAGAACAAGCATAGACAAAAGGACAAATACATTGCCATCTACACCTTGTCCATAACAAGTCTAGAGTATGCAACACATCCAGTGAAGACTTTCTAAGTTTAATAAATATCAGAGAGTAGCTGAGATTATGAAATAGTGAAGAGAGAATTTCTAAAGAGAAGGAAAGCTTAAAGCAGATGACAGGATTCCTGAAGAGAGTGAGTGAGAGAGGGAGAGAGTTGTTTCAATGGCTGATTCACTGAAGTAGAATAGTCATGTGAGAATTTGAATGTTGCCTCTCTAAAAGCTAAACATTTAAGTCAATACTAAGAAAAAATAAATACTTCTGCTTTCTGTTTACTTTGTATGTCTCCTGTCTTATTAACAAAATGTCAACTACATTGGAAATGCTTTTTCTTGAATATTACTAAGGACCAGCCTTAATAATCGTCTTCCCAGGGGCCCATAAGAGAAGCTACAAATGGCGAGAATTATTTTGGGGCAAAGAATCTAAGTACACCGAGCTCTTTTGTCTGTCTACCTTATTCCTCTGGGATAAAATTCTGTCTACACAGCTTCCGTTCTGCGCTCATGCCTAGCTCCTTTCTTGCCTGATTTCTCTCTACATTTACCTGCTGTCCTCTAAGCTCTCTCTTAATTCTCTCATCTTAGTTCCGCCCCATCTAGGTCCTCATCCATCTAGTTCTTCCCCATTTCAGCTCCTCTCCCATCTCCTCCTTTCTCATCTTGTTCCTCCTCATCTTGTTCTTCCCCATCTGGCTCATCCTCATCTTCCATCTCTTCCTCTATTACTCTCTTCTAGCCCTTCAATCTAGTTCTTTCCCATCTCAACCCATCCCTCTCCAGTTCTTACCCATCTAGTTCTTACATTCTCTTTTCTCTTTTAAATCTAGTCCTTCTCTGAAAATAAAACTGCCCTTTTATCCCTTTGACTTTTATCTCTCCAAGATATCTCTGCTCCCACAGTTTCTGGCAAGTATGCTCGGTCGATAGGCAACTTGACTAGGCAACTTTCATCACAGCTAGATGTACATGTAAGTTGGAACCCTTTAGTTCTGAGTTAATTGTTAAGGGTGGATCTAAAACTAGAGGTAAGATTTTGGAAAGGAGAAGGTTAAACTTAATTAGCACATCTGCGACGCCTTCTCAAACAGATAGTCTAGATGCTTAATTCTGTTCTTAAAGAGTACAGAGGTATGTCTGATAAGACTTTCATCCATCTGGGGATGGTCCTGGCCAGATGCTGCTTATGACAATAAGTACAGAAAGGCCTGAAATTAGGAATCCTGGCTGTTACTGCCCAGAAGGTTATCTAAATATCCCTTTAGTAGAGGGGAAATTGTGCTAAAAGAATGATGGAAAAGCTACAATAGCACATGAGATATTCATAGTAGGAAACAGCAAATAATCAAAAGCCAATATCACCAAGACTCTTGAGCCTCAGCTTGACCTCTGGAAGGCCCTTGGCTTCTTCCAGGTATTAGCTTGTCATAATGAGCTGAAATCCTACTTCATGTATTTTTGTGGTTTGCAGCAGCTCTTCCAACCTTCCAGTCTCTTCAATATAGAGAGACAAGAAATAGACAAGAAAGAGGAGAAAGATGCTATGTACTAGAAGGCAGTTAAGCACACACCCTGACACAAAAGGCTGGTACTCTATAGGTCTTCACTCTGAGTCCAGAGAATTCTGCTAGCTTAGAGCTCTATCCTGGCCTCTGTTCCCTGTATATTCACACAGATAACTGGTCTAGGAAGAGCTACTCTAAAGAATTTAAAAGGAACCAATGCATATGCACATATGCTACAAGTGGAAGCAAAGGCAAGAAAGGGGGAAATAAATAGCGTGATGGATAGGACCTACTCAAAGAAACAAATTGCACTGCAATAAAGTCAAATAATGAGTGAACACAGTGCTAATAATTTTTAAAAGTTAATGGGGAAAATCCATTTCCATAAATTGTGCACGCACGCGCACATACTCACACACACACACACACACACACACACTCTAAGAACAAAATAAAATTGCTCAAGAAATGTTAAAACAATAGAAAATTTTGAAATGATTTCAGAGAGCTCAGGAAAAAATGAAAAGGAGAAAAACAGAAACAGATATTAATGAAGATAGCATAAAGGAGAAAAGACATAACTAAGATCATGAGAGGTAGATTGGATTATAGAAGGAGAGAAGGAGAAAGGGGAAGATTGGTTGGAGAAAAGCAATATAAAAATTAAAGAAAAATATAAAAGACGTAGGAACTTAATTTTGTAAGATAGACATTGGAGATCCAATACATATTGATTTTCCAGAAAAAGGGACAAGGACAAAATGGAACAAAAATTACTCAAATCTGTGTTAGACAGTTTCCTTAGTTTCAACATGTTTGATTATTTGAACCGAATATCAAATTGGATCAAAGGATATATGATTTATTTGATGTTTTAAAACACTTGATCAAAAAACACATGGCATGCTATGAAAAATGATATTGAACAATAAATTTATTGATTTACAAGGCACAAAAAGATGTATATTGAAACCGACCAAAATCATACATGTAGAAGGAGATCATATTGACTTCAAATCTTCCTCTAGAAGCACTAATCATCAATGAACAAGGCAATCTTTAAAAGACAATATGTTGCAAGTGTTGCTTACATAGAAAGCCAAATATTTTTAGATATAGATGAATCCAAAGAATATCCTTCTTTTTCCCCATAAATACATGTATATATTTCCCATTTATTGACAATGGATCTTTTTCTCACATAATATATCCTGATTAAGGTTTCTCTTCCCTCTAATCCTGTAGTGATATTTTATTTGTGCTGAAATGTGGTGATATTTTATTTGCATGTTAATAAAGTTTGCTTGGAGATCACAGGAAATAGCATGAAGTTTTAAGTAGACACAAAAGTCAGGCAGAGGTAGCACACTCCCTTAATCCGATCACTTGGCAGGCAGGGTCTCTATTTGTTCAAGGTCACGCTAGGGAACAGAGCCAAGCATGGTGACACACACCTTTAATCCCAGTACCAACCATAGAGATCCTGGAGGTCTGTACAGATAGGCAGTAACAAGCAAGTGAGCTAGCTGGGCTAATAGTCAATGAGAGGGCAGAAGAGCAGGGCAATAAAAGCCTGGGTAGACAGGAAGTCATGGCATTTTGGAAGCTACAGAGCTGGTGAGGTAAGGTGGTTGGTGGCTCTCACTATTTCTCTGATCTCTGAGGCTTTCACCCTTATATTTGGCTCCATGTTCTTTATTTAATAAGACCACTTAGAAATTTGTCTACATAATCCTCCCAGTTTCTTTCCACCTCCTTCTCATCCGATCCACCCCTTTTTTGTCTCTCATTAGAAAACAAACAGACGGGGGCTGGAGAGATGGCTCAGAGGTTAAGAGCACTGTTGGTTCTTCCAAAGGTCCTGAGTTCAATTCCCAGCAACCACATGGTGGCTCACAACCATCTGTAATGAGATCTGGTGCCCTCTTCTGGCCTGCAGGGATATGTGCAGACAGAACACTGTATACATAATAAATAAATAAATCTTTAAAAAAAAAAAAACAGACATCTAGGGGATAATAATAAAATGAAATATAAAAAATCAACTAACACATCAGAATAAGACCAACAAACAAAGGGGAAAACATCCCCAAAAGAACAAACAGACACACAGAAAACTACTTGAGCAGAAGATTATTTGACACATAGACTTGGAGGATAGGAGACTTGACCTCCCAATCCGGTGCTGCTGTAGGGTTGCCTTGCTGCTCTGTAACATTCTGGGATACATCATGAGGACAGAAAGGCCAGGTGAGGGGGCAAGAGCAGGAAGGGAGGAGCGAGGGAAGTTTCCCTATCTGCAGTTCCACATGTCAGCGCCATCACAGTAGCAATCACTTTGAACTCAAGCTTCCTAAGGGACTTTCAGTTTCAGACAAGTACCTCTGTTTTCTTTTCTGAAGTAGTTAAATGATGAAGGATCCACTGGGAAAGGCCAACTTACAACTACAATCCATTTTTAAGAATCCATACAGTACTGGAGACAGACGTTAAAGTGATTAGGATTCATTTTAGGAACATCGGCTCTTTAGTGTTTCAGCCCATCTGTGGGTATTGTCTTTTTTTTCTTTTTTCGTTCCTTTATTTTATTGAAAATATTTTTCGCATATATTATATCCTGATTAAGATTTCCCCTCCCGGGGGCTGGAGAGATGGCTCAGTGGTTAAGAGCACCGACTGCTCTTCCAGAGGTCCTGAGTTCAATTCCCAGCAACCACATGGTGGCTCACAACCATCCGTAATGAGATCTGGTGCCCTCTTCTGGCCTGCAGGGACACATGCAGGCAGAATACTGTATACATAATAAATAAAATAATTTAAAAAAAAAAAAGATTTCCCCTCCCCTACTTCTCCCATTTTTCTCCCAACCTCCCTCCCATCCTGATCCACTCACTTT
The DNA here is from genome assembly GCF_949786415.1 of Peromyscus eremicus. Taxonomy (NCBI): domain Eukaryota; kingdom Metazoa; phylum Chordata; class Mammalia; order Rodentia; family Cricetidae; genus Peromyscus; species Peromyscus eremicus. The sequence continues at coordinate 1,392,278 of NW_026734290.1, forward strand.
CTGTCTCTCATTAAAAAGCAATTCCTTCTTAAAGTACGTGAAGAGGATTCATTTAACAAATTAAAGGGATTTATAAATAAGAACAAATTTCTGGTAAGCTTTAGCTCTACTGAAACAAAAGTTTAAAAATAAGATACTTGTGAAAATAATGATGATAAAATACAGCATAATGTTAGAAAAAGTGGCAAACTAAAATTAATGTCTTCTCAAAATAAAGCCATATAATTGAAACCAAGTATAACTACATACTTTCTAAGAATTGGTTTTTGTTTATTTATTTGTTTGTTTGTTTGTTTTGAGAAAGAACTTAAAGTTGGATAAGTAAGGAAGGGTAGAGGATTTGGAAGGACTTGTGGGATGGGAAAATCATGATCAAAGTATAAATTTAAATATTGTCTTAAATAATAAAATGTATAACAAGAAAACGAAATGCCAATCCAGAGCCTGAAGAACAGTGGCAAAATGGTTCCCTGGTGTGGTAGCTTCTTTCTCTACTGCTGTGACAAAGCACAGACCAAAACAATTCTGGGAAAGGTTTTATTTGGCTTACAGGTGACAGTCCACTGTGGAAGGAAGTCAAGGCAGGAACTTGAGCACAGAAATCTGGAGGCCGAATCTGAAGCAGAAATCATGAATGGATGTTGCTTGCTGGCTTCTGCTCTGCCTTACTATGCTACCTTTCTTATATAACCTATGTCCACCTACCTAAGCAAGGGACCACTCACAGTGGGCTAGACCTTTCCTCTATCAATCAGCAGTCAAGAAGATGTCCCACACACATGCCCAAAGGCTAGCTAATAAAGGCAGTTCTTAAACAAATGTTCCTTCTTCCCAACTTGACAAACGAAACCAAAAATCAGACAGTATATCTTGCATACACAAGCGTCTGGTCTTGAATTCCAGTACTAGGACACAAAAATGAAAAGAAATGGTCATCTTTTTTAAAAAATTGTATCAGTTGCTTGTTAAGACACAGAGCAACAGGGACACACAACCATTTCTAATAGAAATGCAAAATAAGAATGCCACTTTAGAAATGGTGTGACAACCCCTTACCATGCCAAACATTGACATACCTTTCTCCAAAGTATTGACCCCCCAACACACACACCTACAAGGATGGAGGTATGCCAAAGGAAGAAAAAAGTCTCTATCAAATTGCAGCAATATACACAATAAAATGAATATAGACATATTGAATGATAACACAAAGTATAGAATAAACATGTATGCATCCACACTGATATAAATAAATGTGAATGCTGTGACTTGGATTTAAGTTGCTTCCGACAGGCTCATATGTTTAAGAACTTGGTTCCCATATAGTACTGCTGTGGAGTATTTGGAAGACGGGTCTCCTAGCTGGTGGATATGGATCAATAGGGGTGGGTTTTGAAGGACAGAGCCTACGCAGATTCTGGTCCTCTTTCTGCTTTTTGATACGTTAAGACCTTAACATGTCTGTCACATCTTCTCCCACCATACCATTCTACCTAGTCTTTTCTGTCATGGTCTGAGTGCTGACTCTGAAACCAGGAGCCCCAGAGTGAAATTCAATCAGATGCTTTCTAAGGCAGGGACGGTCTTTGAGGTTTTCTCCTAACATCAAGAGGGGTTTTCTCAGCTGCTTGATGCTCTTGTTTGTAAAGAGGAACTATCCATTGTTTTCACTTGCTACCAGCACTATTGTGGCTAATCTTCTCTTGATTGCTTGCCAGCAAGATCTACATTTTAATAGGGTCGTTCATTTGAGTCTTCTCATTCTTGCTTCAGAATAGTTAGTCCCCTTAGGAAGCATTATAGAGCTCTCTGTTCTAACAGCCTAACTCCCAGCATTGGCAGGCATTGTTTATTACTGCTCTGTGGATGGAGGCAGAAGTCTATTATTCTCCCACCTGTACCTTTTAGTGTCAGGACAAAGTCATCCCTAGACCCCTGGCTCCTCTTTACCTCTCAGTATGAAGTCTTTTCCTTATAAACCAGCTTAGGTAAGGTTTAGGAGGACCATTGTTCTTGGCCAGTTTATGGAGAAAGTTGCCCAGTTGCAATGGGCCAAGCATCCCAACCATCAGCTCCCTTGGACCTCACATTCATTCTCTTCCTGCTCTCTGCAATTCTCAGAGCCCCCTAACCTCATAGGCCCTCAAGTCCCACCACTAGCCCTAAGCACCGCCTTGTTTTTACACAGAAACTCTTCCCCAAACTTCCCGTCACCCTTACATGGATCCTAGGAAACGATCTAATGATCAACTTACAGTTAAAATGTGAACTTTTTATTGTTAACGATCTTGATCTTTGTATAAATATTTTCTGTATAAACAAAAATGAAAAGAATTTATACTAACCTATGGTGCCTTCTATCACCAGTAACTATTATACTAAATAATGGTATTTGGGTTTACAAATCAGGTTTAGCAGTTTTTCTCCTTTAAGAAATGATCAGCCACAATGAAAGTCACAATTATGGTACCCCTCCTCTCCATTAAATGACCTCAGCAACTATCATTCTATAACAATTAGATATCAGTACTTTAATACTGAGTATGTACATGAATCCCTGAAGAATGATGTTCAAATGTAAACTGCTGGGTAGGTCTGCAGTAGAGAATTCTAACTTGTTCCCAAGGGAAACTTTACTTAGAATAACACTGCATAAAAATTAATCTAAAGGAGACTTGATCCTTGACTGAAAATTGGAGTCTTTAGTTCCATTCATCTACTACACCAAGGATGCTAAGTTATTTACATTTGGGATGGACTTTTAAAATATTACTAAATTCAAAAATGATCCCTGACCTGTATGTCCCCTCTTGAAAACCCCTGACCCACACAAACCATAACACTGACAAAAATGAAGATACAGAAGGCAACAGAAAGCTTAGCAAGTAAAGGAGTTTGCTGTGCTAGCCCAACAACCATAGTGTAAGCGCCAAGTCCCAGGGTGGAAGGAAAGAACTGAATCTTGAAAGTTATCCTTGAACCTCTACATGAGGTCCTTCACACATGTGCGCGCACACACACAGATACACACACACATACAGACACAGACACAGATACACACACACACACACACACACACACACACACACACACACACACATACGCACACAAATAGCACGTTGCAGAAATCCAGCAGCAGTCTACAAGACTCCACCTACCAGGGTGAGCAGTACAGCTGCCAGGATGGCCTTAGGTCTGCTGACCCAAGCTTCCAGGTCAAGGCGGCGAGCAAAGAAGGGCCTCCCAGGTTGACCCCGGACCTGCTAGAGCAGTAGGATGGTGGTGTCCCAGAACCAAGAGCACACGGGAAGTTGTGACACCAAGGGAGACTATCGCCCAACTCAATGGGACCCTAGTCCCAGCACCAGGTTCCCACCTGGCAGAAGACTGCTCACAGATGGACACAAGGGAAAGGGACAGGCAGCTGTGTACACTGATCAGGACTCCAGGGTGGGGGGCCAGAGCTTCCTGTCCCATGCTCCGATGGTCTAATATTGAGATGGGAGTGGGGAAGGGCTTCCTTCCAAAACCTTGGCCTCCTTGGTGAAGTGCATTCAAGTGGATGCTGCCCCACATCATCCAAAGCAGGGAACACTGGGGCCAGGGACATCCACAACCTCGCCTCAACAGGCAGGCCGTCCAGGTACCGGAGGTGGAGACAACAACACATCAAAAGAAGAAACATTGCACCCACCTGCCCTCTTGCCTACCAAAACTTGGGACCGGTCCCCACCTTAACCGTCTCCTAGGCAGCACCAGGCAACCATTCTGACCTACGTCCACATCTGTCACAATCTCTCTCCTCTGCACAGACCTCCACCTCCCACCCCTAACCTCCCACCTCCCGACCCTACCCTACACCAAATACCAGGCACCACTCAGGAAACTTCTCTTCCTGTTCTGTAACCTCCCCAAAACCTGTCAGGCAAGGAACTCTCTGTATCCTCTGTGGACAACCACCTACCTGTGGCAGGGCCTAGGAACACACAGGACTCGGCTCTCTCAAGAGATTCCAAGTGGACCGAGGACAGGTAACATAGAATCTGAGGGACAAGAAGCAATTCTCACTCTTAACACCAGGATGCCTACAGCACACACCCACCCTGTGTGTCCTTATGGATTTCCCTAAACATTCCACGTGTCCTCACACAAATTTCTCTCCACGGGCCCAGACCCATGGAACAGAAAAAAGTGTCCACAGACAGGGTGGGTCTGCCCACCAGCCTGCATGAAAAAAAAAAAAAAAACACCAACAAACTAGAGAACAACCAACACCCCACAGGCAGATTCTCATTTGCTCTGGCCTTACTTTCTCTCTCTCTCATTTATCCATCCTCCTCTACCTCCACCTCCACCTCTATCTCTGTCTTTCTCTGTCCCTCGCTCCTATGTACAGTCCCAACCCTGGTATCCAGGTTAGCTAGGCCATGTTCAGTAGGGAAATGCTTTTCACTCCTCAACAGAAAGCCTTCCTTCAATGAGCACTGAAAGTCTCCAGAGGCTCTCCTCCACACTGCTGACATCTTTCATGATGAAGCCTAGAAGAAAATCACTCTCCCTGCCACCTGGAGACAAGCCTGTCTATGCTCTTCCAAATCTCCCTCTCTACAAAGCTTCCTGGAGACTTTTGCTGTGGCTAAAAAGGGAGCTTCCTGATGATGGGGGTGGGTGTGGAGGACCTGACTTCATGGACCTGCCTGTCATTCCACTTTAAAGGACGGTACTGCCACCTTCCCAATGCTTCCTACACAATGCTCTTACCAACCACGCTCTGGCATGCCCCTGAGCCCTAATCCACACACACGAAGCACCACTCTAAACCTTGTACTCACCTAAGCTGGATCTGAATGATGGAGCCCTAGAAGGCTTCCCTACATGCAAACCTGTTCTTCCTCTACATCCCAGAGCTGACGACCATAACTCGTACATACTGTGCCTCTCAGGCACTGCTATGACTTCTCACAGTACTGGGCCACAATAATCCCAGGTATACACACACACACACACACACACACACACACCCACACACACACACACACACACACACACACATACACAAAAGCGCTCCTGCATGCTTAGCAGTTGTACGACTCCAGATAGTGCCCTCTGTTAATTTCAGAGCCTTCTCTAGGTATTCTTCCTGCTGAGATGATGTCTGGACATGAGAATGCAGGACAAGGGGCTTTTGGACCTTTGATGGTGGGAGTTCTTCCTGGGTTTAATGCAAATGAAGCAAGGCAGGAGAAGACAGGACTATGTGTGTCCTGAATGACACAGAGGAGGCTTGTCAGGGGAAGCACGGGCTGTGAAACCTGGCCACTATGGTACCTAAGTCCTGCCTGGCCTCTTTGTGAGCACCCCTGAGTCCAAACCCTGTTCTGGATGCTTCTACTGGAATTCACCTTGAGCCACCACACTGCCATACTGGGTACGAACAATCAGGTTGGATAGGATGATGATTGGGGAGTTGAGGGTTCCAGATCCCTTACAGGGATCTGGGGATGTGGCTCTGGAGCTGGAACCTTTTCTAACAGGTCCCAGTGCCTAAATTCAACCTGTAGCACAACTCAAGAGAAAATCCAGTTGTAAAAGAAACAAAAGGCAAGCCAGAGAGAAGTCCAGGCAGCCAGAGAGGAGAGGGGATGGCAGGAGGAGATAAATGGATGACAGACATTTGGCCCAGGTGGCTAGCAACCAGGCCTGAGACCCTGAGCACCTCCCAGAGATGCAGGGCAGAGTTTGTGTGGTCTCCGGAAGTGAGCTGTGGATACTGCTAGGGAGGCTCAGACAAAAGCTAGGGGGTCCCGGGGTGGCCTTGTGCACCACCTTAAGGGCAGGCGGGCTGGCACGGAGGCAGGAAAAGTTCCACACAACCACCCCCATGCAGCCCAGGCTGCACAATCCCCTGCAGAGAGGTCCTCTCCTGCTCCCAGACATGGCGGCCACAGGACCCGGGAGGCTGTGCTTCCGTGAACCCCAAGCCAGCCACGTTTTGCCCGCCCGGAGCCTGTCATCTGGACCCTGCTTCCTCCTGGAGCTCTCCTGGGTCATGGAGCGGGCCAGAGAACCACTTTGGTGCTGGGGGACCCAGGCGGGAGCCCTTCCCTAGGCGGCATGCCTCCATTTCCAGGGTAGCACAGGGACCTGCTGGCGGAATTGGCAAACTGAATCCGCGGGATGGCAGCAGGGCACCAAGAATGCCAAGGGCCAAGGGCGAAGGGTGCTCTCTCTCTGCCCTTCACAAAGAAAAAAAAAAAAAAAAAAAAAAAGCCAAAGCTCCAAGATGGAGGACAATCATCTAGGCTAGGACTGGACAGACATGCCACTCTAGGGCTGCTGCTAGGGATTCAGTGGTGTGCAGAAGGTGAGGGTGTGGTGTGTAGATGGGGGGTAACAGACTTTAACTGGTTCCTCCATTGTAACCTCCATGCACTGCACTTCCCTGACACACTCGGCTTTGTGCCAGCCCCTGAAGGCCCTGCCTGAGGGTATGGTGGGGTGCAGGGAGAGAGGGCAGGTGGTGGAGGGTGTCATGGAGGGGGCCAAGTGGGGAGTGTGTGGATGTGGGGGCAGGCTCACTTGAGAGTCTGAGCCACACCCTAAGGAAGTCCTCCACAAACCACATCTGGACTATAGGGAGGAGCCAAAGAAACATAATAATGGGGTTGGGGTTCAGGGGCAGAGCATCGCCCCCTAGCTGCCAAACCAGGGTATTCTAAAAGCTGCATCCCTACCTTAGCCCAGCCTTCACCCCAGACACACAGACACACACAGACACACACACAGAACCAGACACACACACACACACACACACACACACACACACACACAGACACAGCAGCTTTCAGAGATCCAGTGACTGTCTACATGACTCCACCCACCAGGGTGACCAGTACAGCTTCCAGCATGGCCTTGGGTCTGCTGACCCAAGCTTCCAGGTCAAGGTGGCCCGGCAAGAGGGGCCTCCAAGGCTGTACCCGGTTCTTCTAAGGCAGTGGGATGGAAGATGTTACACCAAGGGAGACGACCACCCAACTCAATGGGACCCTAGACCCAACTCGGGCTTCCCACCTTGCAGGAGGCCGCTCCAGGATGGACACAAGGCAAAAGGGCAGGCAGCTGTGTATGCTTGTAAGGGATGCAGAGTCAGCGGCCTTAGTCCCGTGTCCCAAATCCGATGGCCTAATACTAAGATGGGAGAAGAAGGACTTCCTTCCAAAACCTTGGCCTTGGTAGTGATGAGCGTTCAGATGGATGCTGCCCTACATCATGCGAAGCAGGGACCATAAGGCCCGGGACATCCACAAACTTGCCTCAACACGCAGGGCGTCCAGGTCCTTGAGGTGAAGACAAGAACACATCAAAAGAAGAAACATTGCACCCACCTGCCCTCATGCCCTACCAAACCCTGGGCCCAGGCCCCCACCTTAACCGTCTCCTAGGCAGCACCAGGCAACCATTCTGACCTACGTCCACCTCTGTCACAATCTCTCTCCTCTGCACAGCCCTCCACCTCCCACCCCTAACCTCCCACCTCCCGACCCTACCCTACACCAAATACAAGGCACCACTCAGGAAACTTCTCTTTCCATTCTCTAACTTGCCCAAGACCCTGTCAGGCATGGAACTCTCTGTATCCTCTGTGGACACCCACCTACCTGTGGCAGGGCCTAGGAACACACAGGACTCGGCTCTCTCAAGAGATTCCAAGTGGACCGAGGACAGGTAACATAGAATCTGAGGGACAAGAAGCAATTCTCACTCTTAACACCAGGATGCCTACAGCACACACCCACCCTGTATGTCCTTATGGATTTCCCTAAACATTCCACGTGTCCTCACACAAATTTCTCTCCACGGGCCCAGACCCATGGAACAGAAAAAAGTGTCCACAGAAAGAGTGGGTCTGCCCACCAGGCTGCATGAAAAAAAAAAAAAAACACCAACAAACTAGAGAACAACCAACACCCCACAGGCAGATTCTCATTTGCTCTGGCCTTACTTTCTCTCTCTCTCATTTATCTATCCTCCTCTACCTCCACCTCCACCTCTATCTCTGTCTTTCTCTGTCCCTCGCTCCTATGTACAGTCCCATCCCTGGTATCCAGGTTAGCTAGGCCATGTTCAGTAGGGAAATGCTTTTCACTCCTCAACAGGAAGCCTTCCTTCAATGACCACTGAAAGTCTCCAGAGGCTCTCCTCCACACTGCTGACATCTTCCATGATGAAGCCTAGAAGTGAATCACTCTCCCTGCCTGGAGACAAGCCTGTCTATGCTCTTCCAAATCTCCCTCTCTACAAAGCTTCCTGGAGACTTTTGCTGTGGCTAAAAAGGGAGCTTCCTGGTGATGGGGGTGGGTGTGGAGGACCTGACTTCATGGACCTGCCTGTCATTCCACTTTAAAGGACGGTACTGCCACTTTCCCAATGGTTCCTACACAATGCTCTTACCAACCAGGCTCTGGCATGCCCCTGAGCCCTAATCCACACACACGAAGCACCAATCTAAACCTTGTACTCACCTGAGCTGGATCTGAAGGATGGAGCCCTAAAAGGCTTCCCTACATGCAAACCTGTCAATCCTCTACATCCCAGAGCTGACAACCATAACTCATACATACTGTGCCTCTCAGGCACTGCTATGACTTCTCACAGTACTGGGCCACAATAATCCCAGGTACACACACACACACACACACACACACACACACACACAAAAAAAAAAAAAAAAAAAAAAAACCACACACACACATACACAAAACGCTCCTGCATGCTTAGCAGTTGTAGGAATCCAGATAGTGCCCTCTGTTAATTTCAGAGCCTTGTCTAAGTATTCTTCCTGCTGAGATGATGTCTGGACATGAGAATGCAGGACAAGGGGCTTTTGGACCTTTGATGGTGGGAGTTCTTCCTGGGTTTAATGCAAATGAAGCAAGGCAGGAGAAGACAGGACTATGTGTGTCCTGAATTACATAAAGGAGGCTTGTCAGGTGGAGCACGGGCTGTGAAACCTGGCCACTATGGTACCTAAGTCCTGCCTGGCCTCTTTGTGAGCACCCCTGAGTCCAAACCCTGTTCTGGATGCTTCTACTGGAATTCACCTTGAGCCACCACACTGCCATACTGGGTACGAACAATCAGGTTGGATAGGATGATGATTGGGGAGTTGAGGGTTCCAGATCCCTTACAGGGATCTGGGGATGTGGCTCTGGAGCTGGAACCTTTTCTAACAGGTCCCAGTGCCTAAATTCAACCTGTAGCACAACTCAAGAGAAAATCCAGTTGTAAAAGAAACAAAAGGCAAGCCAGAGAGAAGTCCAGGCAGCCAGAGAGGAGAGGGGATGGCAGGAGGAGATAAATGGATGACAGACATTTGGCCAAGGTGGCTAGCAACCAGGCCTGAGACCCTGAGCACCTCCCAGAGATGCAGGGCAGAGTTTGTGTGGTCTCCGGAAGTGAGCTGTGGATACTGCTAGGGAGGCTCAGACAAAAGCTAGGGGTTCCCGGTGTGGCCTTGTGCACCACCTAGTCAGGGCAGGCGGGCTGGCACAGAGGCAGGAAAAGTTCCACACCACCACCCCCATGCAGCCCAGGCTGCACAATGCCCTGCGGAGAGGTCCTCTCCTGCTCCCAGATATGGCGGCCACAGGACCCCGAAGGCTGTGCTTCCGTGAACCCCAAGCCAGCCACGTTTTGCCCGCCTGGAGCTGGTCATCTGGACCCTGCTTCCTCCTCCAGCTCTCCTGGGTCATGGAGCGGGCCAGAGAACCTCTTTGGTCCTGGGGGACCCAGGCGGGAGCCCTTCCCTAGGCGGCATGCCTCCATTTCCAGGGTAGCACAGGGACCTGCTGGCGGAATTGGCAAACTGAATCCGCGGGATGGCAGCAGGGCACCGGGAATGCCAAGGGCAAAGGGCGAAGGGTGCTCTCTCTCCGCCCTTCACAAAGCAAAAAAAAAAAAAAAAAAGCCAAAGCTCCAAGATGGAGGACAACCATCTAGGCTAGGACTGGACAGACATGCCACTCTAGGGCTGCTGCTAGGGATTCAGTGGTGTGCAGAAGGTGAGGGTGTGGTGTGTAGATGGGGGTAACAGACTTTAACTGGTTCCTCCATTGTAACCTCCATGCACTGCACTTCCCTGACACACTCGGCTTTGTGCCAGCCCCTGAGGGCCGTGCCTGAGGGTATGGTGGGGTGCAGGGAGAGAGAGCAGGTGGTGAAGGGTGTCATGGAGGGGGCCAAGTGGGGAGTGTGTGGATGTGGGGCCAGGCTCACTTGAGAGTCTGAGCCACACCCTAAGGAAGTCCTCCACAAACCACATCTGGACTATAGGGGAGGAGCCAAAGAAACATAATAATGGGGTTGGGGTTCAGGGGCAGAGCATCGCCCCCTAGCGGCCAAACCAGGGTATTCTAACAGCTGCATCCCTGCCCTAGCCCAGCCTTCACCCCAGACACACAGAAAAACACACAGACACACACACAGACACACACACACACACACACACACAGACACACAGACACACACACAGACACACAGACAGACACACAGACAGACACACACACACACACACACACACACACACACACAGCAGCTTTCAGAGATCCAGTGGCTGTCTACATGACTCCACCCACCAGGGTGACCAGTACAGCTTCCAGTATGGCCTTGGGTCTGCTGACCCAAGCTTCCAGGTCAAGGTGGCCCGGCAAGAGGGGCCTCCAAGGCTGTACCCGGTTCTTCTAAGGCAGTGGGATGGAAGATGTTACACCAAGGGAGACGACCACCCAACTCACTGGGACCCTAGACCCAGCTCGGGCTTCCCACCTTGCAGAAGGCCGCTCCAGGATGGACACAAGGCAAAAGGGCAGGCAGCTGTGTATGCTTGTAAGGGATGCAGTCAGCGGCCTTAGTCCCGTGTCCCAAATACGATAGTCTAATTCTAAGATGGGAGAAGAAGGACTTCCTTCCAAAACCTTGGCCTTGGTAGTGATGAGCGTTCAGATGAATGCTGCCCCACATCATGCGAAGCAGGGACCATAAGGCCTGGCACATCCACAACCTTGCCTCAACACGCAGGGCGTCCAGGTCCTTGAGGTGAAGACAAGAACACATCAAAAGAAGAAACATTGCACCCACCTGCCCTCATGCCCTACCAAACCCTGGGCCCAGGCCCCCACCTTAACCGTCTCCTAGGCAGCACCAGGCAACCATTCTGACCTACGTCCACCTCTGTCACAATCTCTCTCCTCTGCACAGACCTCCACCTCCCACCCCTAACCTCCCACCTCCCGACCCTACCCTACACCAAATACCAGGCACCACTCAGGAAACTTCTCTTTCCATTCTCTAACTTGCCCAAGACCCTGTCAGGCATGGAACTCTCTGTATCCTCTGTGGACACCCACCTACCTGTGGCAGGGCCTAGGAACACACAGGACTCGGCTCTCTCAAGAGATTCCAAGTGGACCGAGGACAGGTAACATAGAATCTGAGGGACAAGAAGCAATTCTCACTCTTAACACCAGGATGCCTACAGCACACACCCACCCTGTGTGTCCTTATGGATTTCCCTAAACATTCCAGGTGTCCTCACACAAATTTCTCTCCACGGGCCCAGACCCATGGAACAGAAAAAAGTGTCCACAGACAGAGTGGGTCTGCCCACCAGCCTGCATGAAAAAAAAAAAAAAAACACCAACAAACTAGAGAACACCCAACACCCCACAGGCAGATTCTCATTTGCTCTCGCCTTACTTTCTCTCTCTCTCATTTATCTATCCTCCTCTACCTCCACCTCCACCTCTATCTCTGTCTTTCTCTGTCCCTCGCTCCTATGTACAGTCCCATCCCTGGTATCCAGGGTAGCTAGGCCATGTTCAGTAGGGAAATGGTTTGCACACCTCAACAGGAAGCCTTCCTTCAATGAGCACTGAAAGTCTCCAGAGGCTCTCCTCCACACTGCTGACATCTTCCATGATGAAGCCTAGAAGAAAATCACTCTCCCTGCCACCTGGAGACAAGCCTGTCTATGCTCTTCCAAATCTCCCTCTCTACAAAGCTTCCTGGAGACTTTTGCTGTGGCTAAAAAGGGAGCTTCCTGGTGATGGGGGTGGGTGTGGAGGACCTGACTTCATGGACCTGCCTGTCCGGCCACTTTAAAGGACGGTACTGCCACCTTCCCAATGCTTCCTACACAATGCTCTTACCAACCACGCTCTGGCATGCCCCTGAGCCCTAATCCACACACACGAAGCACCACTCCCAACCTTGTACTCACCTGAGCTGGATCTGAAGGATGGAGCCCTAAAAGGCTTCCCTACATGCAAACCTGTCCTTCCTCTACATCCCAGAGCTGACGGACCATAACTCGTACATACTGTGCCTCTCAGGCACTGCTATGACTTCTCACAGTACTGGGCCACAATAATCCCAGGTATACACACACACACGCACACACACACACACACACACACACACACACACACACATACACAAAAGCGCTCCTGCATGCTTAGCAGTTGTACGACTCCAGATAGTGCCCTCTGTTAATTTCAGAGCCTTCTCTAAGTATTCTTCCTGCTGAGATGATGTCTGGACATGAGAATGCAGGACAAGGGGCTTTTGGACCTTTGATGGTGGGAGTTCTTCCTGGGTTTAATGCAAATGAAGCTAGGCAGGAGAAGACAGGACTATGTGTGTCCTGAATGACACAGAGGAGGCTTGTCAGGGGAAGCACGGGCTGTGAAACCTGGCCACTATGGTACCTAAGTCCTGCCTGGCCTCTTTGTGAGCACCCCTGAGTCCAAACCCTGTTCTGGATGCTTCTACTGGAATTCACCTTGAGCCACCACACTGCCATACTGGGTACGAACAATCAGGTTGGATAGGATGATGATTGGGGAGTTGAGGGTTCCAGATCCCTTACAGGGATCTGGGGATGTGGCTCTGGAGCTGGAACCTTTTCTAACAGGTCCCAGTGCCTAAATTCAACCTGTAGCACAACTCAAGAGAAACTCCAGTTGTAAAAGAAACAAAAGGCAAGCCAGAGAGAAGTCCAGGCAGCCAGAGAGGAGAGGGGATGGCAGGAGGAGATAAATGGATGACAGACATTTGGCCAAGGTGGCTAGCAACCAGGCCTGAGACCCTGAGCACCTCCCAGAGATGCAGGGCAGAGTTTGTGTGGTCTCCGGAAGTGAGCTGTGGATACTGCTAGGGAGGCTCAGACAAAAGCTAGGGGGTCCCGGTGTGGCCTTGTGCACCACCGTAAGGGCAGGCGGGCTGGCACGGAGGCAGGAAAAGTTCCACACAACCACCCCCATGCAGCCCAGGCTGCACAATGCCCTGCGGAGAGGTCCTCTCCTGCTCCCAGACATGGAGGCCACAGGACCCGGGAGGCTGTGCTTCCATGAACCGCAAGCCAGCCACGTGTCGCCCACCCGGAGCCGGTCATCTGGACCCTGCTTCCTCCTCCAGCTCTCCTGGGTCATGGAGTGGGCCAGAGAATCGCTTTGGTCCTGGCAGACCCAGGCGAGAGCCCTTCCCTAGGCGGCATGCCTCCATTTCCAGGGTAGCACAGGGACCTGCTGGAGGAATTGGCAAACTGAATCCGCGGGATGGCAGCAGGGCACCGAGAATGCCAAGGGCCAAGGGCGAAGGGTGCTCTCTCTCCGCCCTTCACAAAGAAAAAAAAAAAAAAAAGCCAAAGCTCCAAGATGGAGGACAACCATCTAGGCTAGGACTGGACAGACATGCCACTCTAGGGCTGCTGCTAGGGATTCAGTGGTGTGCAGAAGGTGAGGGTGTGGTGTGTAGATGGGGGTAACAGACTTTAACTGGTTCCTCCATTGTAACCTCCATGCACTGCACTTCCCTGACACACTGGGCTTTGTGCCAGCCCCTTAAGGCCCTGCCTGAGGGTATGGTGGGGTGCAGGGAGAGAGGGCAGGTGGTGGAGGGTGTCATGGAGGGGGCCAAGTGGAGAGTGTGTGGATGTGGGGGCAGGCTCATTTGAGAGTCGGAGCCACACCCTAAGGAAGTCCTCCACAAACCACATCTGGACTATAGGGGAGGAGCCAAGGAAACATAATAATGGGGTTGGTGTTCAGGGGCAGAGCATCGCCCCCTAGCTGCCAAACCAGGGTATTCTAACAGCTGCATCCCTGCCCTAGCCCAGCCTTCACCCCAGACACACAGACACACACAGACACACACACACACACACACACATACACACACACACACACACAGCAGCTTTCAGATATCCAGTGGCTGTCTACTGTCCGGTCCCGCAGGCCAGGTTATTTGATAAGACCCGGGAGGCACCTCCTGAAAGATCAATGGGGGTGAGAGAGAAAGGAGACCAGGCACGTAAAGGAAGGCAGAGTCAGTCTGAGTTGCGTCGAGGTCTCGTTTATTGACTGGGTGTTGAGGCTTATAAACAGGGCTTCAGGCTGGGAGGGGGGACAGGGGAAGCATGGAGAGAAGGATGGAAAATTCCTAAGGGAGGGTGAGGTCACTTTGGTCCCAGGCCCCTGCAGCTGGCTGATTAGCAGGTACTCCAGGAAGTTGTACAGCCTGAGGTTAGGCCAGGAACTTCCTGCTTTTGTAAGGTTTGATAAAGTAAGGACACCGCTGTCCGGAATCGGTCCCCAACAGTTCCCCCTCTTTTCTCAAAAATGGATCAAGTCCATGTGGTCGGGGTGGCTAAGGTCCGAGAGAGTCCCTGTCTTAGGCTACACAGGGGGCTTCCCACGCTCGGCAGCGTGCCGTGTTGAGCCGGTCTCGGGCGAACTCTGTATGCTGTTGTCTCAGGCGTGGGCCCTGTACCCTCTAGCAGGACCGTGGGGACGTTAGGGCCTTAGGACACTGAATCTGAGTCCTTGATGGGGCTCCTGGCCGGCCTCCTCGGAATCTACTCCGTGATAATGAATCAAGACGTGTTGTGGTAAGGCCGAATCAATCTGATTTTTGATAAACCGAGTCAACCGCTGAAAGACCCAGGGACCGAAGGTCAAACCACCCATGCTGATTTTCAAACTCCCTTTTGCTTTGAGCCAGCCTTTCCCTTAATATTTCCATCGATTCCCTGACAATACCAGTGTGGTCGGCATAAAAGCAGCATTCTCCCTTCAAGGCTGCACTTAATCCCCCCTCCTTTAAAAATAGTAAATCCAGACCTCTTATGTTTTGTAACACAACCTCAAAGAGCGAGGTTAAAGATTTCTCCAGAGCAGAAATGGATCTTTCTATGGCCTCTAGGTCAGTAGTCATAGCCATTTGTAACTGCATAAGGTGGTTGCTCTGCACGAGAGCAGTAGTTCCTGTACCAATTCCTGCAGTGATGCCCCAATACCTAACAAGAGGGCAATAGTCATAGACACAGGTTCTCGAGTGTATCTGCTTCTCTGCTCAAAGAATTCCATATCGGAGACTAATTGGACCAGAACATAAGAGTTTTCCCATTATCAATGGCAAAGCAAGCTTCCCCTTATTTAGTTTTTGCCATCTGCAAGTGTGTCATGGGTTCAGAGGTGGATATTGGAATTCTAGCATCCTCAGTTTAGTGGTACCCAGACATGAATCATCATTTAGTTAAGACATCAGTGATATAAGAGCCAACAGTAATTAGCAGAAGCACAAGGCCAAAAGCCTTATGATGGCTGACAGAGTTCCTTATCCTCAAGGAACTTGGAACTTTATCTCAGGTTCCCTATGACAAGAAATTCCCTTTTGATCTAACATTCCAGGGTGGGAGGGAAACAGGGACGATGTTTTCTCTTCTATAATTACTTCCTGCTGACATTGGGACGTTGTTATCAAGGTCCTGGAAAGCCAGAATGTTAGTCAAAGACAAGAGGGAATGTTTTATTGACCAGCTGAAGAGATGGTATGCGTATCGGCTGAATTGGTCCATATCAGCTTTCAGCAAGTTCAGGGCTCATAGTCATTTGCAGTAGGTTGTCACCAGCAAATGATGCTTGGATGTATCTGTCAGCCAAGTGGAAACCTGTTGAGATAGATATAAACTAGGAACAGGAGTTAAAACTTACAAACTTATTTGGAACTTTTAGACCCATAGTCTTAGTAATTGTAGTATTATCAATTTGCCCTGAAATCCATATTGAACTGAAATTTCTTTGGCCCAATGAAAAGCATCTGTAAGTCTATATTTAGAATCTGTTTATCTTTTTTAAAGAGACTTGTAGCTAAAGTTTTCCTGCCTGGCCCACAGTCAGAACCAGTCTCTCTCATCTGCCAGTCCCACAGCCGCTCAGACCCGACCAAGTAAACATAGAGACTTATATTGCTTGCAAACTGTATGGCCGTGGCAGGCTTTTTGCTAACTGTTCTTATAGCTTAAATTAATTCATTTCTATAAATCTATACCTTGCCATGTGGCTCGTGGCTTACCGGCATCTTCACATGCTGTTTGTCATCGTGGCGGCTGGCAGTGTCTCTCAGCCTTCCATTTCCCAGCTTTATTCTCCTCCTTATTAGCTTTATTTTTTTTATTCTCTTTAATTAATTAATCCATTGATCAAACAATTACTAAACTGACAAAAGTATAGCTAGCCCAGTCATCAATGTTATCAAAGATCTGAGGATAGACTCTACCTGAGTACAGACTTTTAAATCTATTTAAAAACAACAGAGACTATCCATTACCCAGACTGCCATCATCCCAGGCTCCTATAGTCTTCATAGTGTTGGCAGGACAGGTGTCAGGACAGCATCAGTCTTGGCTGCTGGGCCCATAATGTGAAATTCTCCCTGTGGAGGAGAAAGACTGACCTTATCTTGTCAGTGTCTCATTTGTCCATTCTTCTATGCCACATCCCTGGCAGCAGGTGTTGAGTCAGAGCGTCTTGCCCAGTGGTCGGTGTCATCCGCAATTCAGGTGGCATCTTCTTGTCATTGTTCCATATCTTCTTTGGAGACCTTGGGAGTCATATCTAGGAGCTGGGGAGCTCGGAGTCTCTGTTTGCTATAGTAAGCTTTTTATCAAATAATGTAAATGCCATATTCATCAGATCTTTGACAGGTTTGAGGACCATTATCTATTAAATGTATCTGAGCCAAACAAATCTAGGCCTAATCCTGAAAATATCTCTAAGTTTGGTAACAATAACCAGGCCAATTTGTTCTCCTATAGATATATTAGTCAAATATATCTCTTAGTTTTTTTTTTATTTAAATAGAACAGTTTATGCTTTAAACTAGTATCTGAATAGCCAGATGACTAGTATTAACTTGTATTCCTTAACACAAAGGACACGCAAACTCAGACATTCAAAACCAAACATACATGTGGCCACATTTTTCATTCATACCTGTAGAGTAGACAGACAATTTTACAACTATGACCCTTTGGAGTCTCAATGTAACAGCAGAATAGCAAGACAAAGAAATCTGAAACATGTTTCATTTTTTTTTTTATATATCTCAAGTCATTTTTTTTTAAATCATTATTTAAGCCTTTTTTATCCTCAGACCATTATATCTTGCTTTTACGTATTCTAATAACTGTGGGGCGTTTACCCAACCAACCCCACAGTTCCCCAGAGTTTTCTTGAGTGCAAGCAGCAGGAAATATTAGATAGAAGGATTTATTGCGGAGAATCTCGCGGAGATAAACAGATAGAAAACAAAGGATAGCCTCAAGAGGGCCTGGAACCTATTCCAACGGGCCCGACTGTCTCTGCCCCAGGGTTTTTATAGAGAAGTCAAGGGGTGGAGCAAAAGGCCTCCTCCCCCAGCACAGCCAAGTGCAGACCATCCCAGACACCTGCACTTAGGCCCGTGGTCTAATCATCCTCTATGCAGACCTGCTGGGGAAAGCCACGAGGAACCCGACAACGGGCTCCCACAGGTCCCCCTTTCTTAATATATAAAAAAAAATAACTATTAATGGCTTACAGCAATCTCCATAGCTGTTACACCTCCCAGTATGGGAGTAGATGATGATAAAGATGGCATTTCTCTTTTGAATTAGGTCCAAGGTGACTACAGCAGTCTTAGCTGCCTCAAGCCCTTTCTAAACCAAAAACTCTTAAGGTGACTACAAACTTAAAGAATCCCTTAGCTTCATCATTACCATTAACAGGTTAACATAAATATTGCTATACATAGTCACAATTCTCTCAATCTTACAACTCAAAGCAAACTCTTAACAGAACCATTTGAATTAGCATATATGGTGCTAAATATAGTTAACAATTTTCTCCGTCTTACAACTTTAACTCAATCATTTGAATTTTCTTGCTAACAGAACTTAGGAAAAACTTCAATGTATTCACATCAAACTTAAATATTTCCTTAACTCCACAAAACCAGGGTACATTAATATCAATAGGTTTCTGCAAACATAATTCAATCTCATAACTCCTCCTTTTCTTTATAATTTTTTAAACAAAATCTCAAACCTAGTTAGAGGAACCCAAACTTTTCCATTTAAACAGTTCCATTTGTAACAAAACCAGTCCCAGAAAACAGTTTCTGGGTCATTACTGTAAGTAAACTCAAAATTGTCCCATTGCAATGAAATCTATTGTTCAGTTCATTAAGTCCTAAATTCAAATGATAAATTCTGGTACTAGCCTTCCAAATATGAAGAAATCCAGAACCAAAATCTTTCTGTAGTTTTATCTCATTTTAAGTTCAAAAAGTTCAAACAAGAAATAAATTCTGGTATTAGGCTTTCACTTCAAAATATGAAAAGATTTTTTTTTTTAACCAAAACTTTTTGCAGTTAACAATTTTTGTTCAAACAAGTGTCTCTGAACTTATTCTTAAGCCAGAGACCTTTTTAGGTACAGTAGTATTCTAAACCGCACCGTTTTTGATGTTAGCTCAGGTTTTTCTGTGTTGTGTCGATTTTCCACGGATCTCAGCTGCGGATGCCTTGTGCTGGTTCTGGCGTCTGCCATTCTTAGCTTCTTAGCGGCTTCTGGAACTTTTGAAAACTACTCAGACTGACTACTTTGCAGTCTACTAGGACACTTCCTTCTGTGTCTCAGGTTCTTTCAACCATATATATTAAGAATAGATTCACATTTAACATTTACATTTTACAAACTCACATATAACATTTTTTTTGCCTTGCAAAGCATTAGATTCACATTCAACATTTTACAAACTCATATATAACATATTAACATCTACTTATTTATATTCCTTAAGGAAACTATAGAACTACTTTAGCAAATATATTTCTTATTACTTTTTATATACTTATCATATTTTTTTATGTTCATTCCATCGTATTTCTTATTTAAACTTACATTTACAACTAGCATCTTTACTTCTTACAAGCTTATTACTACATGTCTCAGGACTACCTTAGATTCTTCTTGCAAGCTTATATTCTTAAAGGAACTCTATAGATCTATTTTACAAACTTATACAGGGCTACCATTAGCATGTATTTAACTTAGCAAACACCTAAAGATTTCTTAACACAGATCTAACAAGAGAATTTTTACAAACTTACATATCTTATATCCTATATAAACTTTATTTAAATCTTATAATTTATTTAAACTTTAAAGTTGAACTTTAAAGTTCTATATTTTTATATCTCAAGCTATTTATTTAGACCCAAAATATCATATATTTAAATCCTCATGACACGCTTAAGCCTTTAAATTTTTATATCTTAAACTGCTTTCTCAAACCAAAAAAATCATTTATTTAAACTTTTATCCTCATATCTCAAACCTTCGTATTTTTATAAAAATATTATATTTTATCTTAACCAACAATAATTTGAAACCAATTCTCTTAAATGATGGCAAGTATTTGTAACCCACTGAACTCAAATGACCAAAACCCATTGCTATGCCCAGTTCGCCCCCAAAGAAGGGGAGACTTAGGTACAGAATGCAAAAAGCAAGGTTTATTCAGATGAAGTCAAAGTTTACAAGCCTCGGCAGGGGGCTCGTTCCAAATCTCTCATGCACAGCAGGGAGATTGGAAGGAGCACGCCCTTTCTTTGTGAGGCTAGTTCTTAAAGGCACAGACCACATAATTCATCTCTCACAGCTTTCCTTCTTTCTGGTTCACATCAGTAATTTTTCATGTTATCTTTATTTCTTGTTTGTTAAACAACCGTGTCTAGGAGTTTTACGAGCTGTCTCTGGGGTTGGAGAAGTTTGGGATGTTTTATGACCACTTAGCCTCTGCCAGATGGTCATATATTCTGACTCTGTGTTTTTCTAAGTTTCTGTAGCTGATAAAGCCACCTGGGAAAAAGGGGTCTAAATTCTTATCTACACTTAGGAATCCTGGTTTAGGCTCCTCTTTGTCTATAGGGGATAGAGGAAAGGGGGTTATTGAGGTTTCACACCATGTAAATTTTTATTTTTCCTGTGGAAACAAAAGCATAATTTTCCCAGTATCTTGAACTGGTAATTTAATATTTCTTTTTAAGCAATATCAGGACAGAGAAGGGTTAACAAGAGAAGCTGCTGGCTGGCAGAAGAGACTTTGAAGTTTTCACAGTAAAGGAAGGGAGGGTCAGATTCTCTCTTTAGTGTTCACACAGTTTTTGTCAATTGCAGGCAGTCCCCATTGCCCTGTCCAGAGCTCCCGTCTTTGCCCGCCTGTACCAAGAGCATGCACCCCCACCCTCCTGAGAGCAGCCAGCTGGCTGCAGTCCTGATAGCAAGAGAGCTAGGGAGGGACGGAGGTGGCCTTTGCTATGCCTCTCTCTCCTCCTCTTCCTCTAGGAAAATAAGGGAGGTTAGTAGACAGAAACAAATAACATTTACACAGACAATTCAAGAACTGGAACATCAGCACTAAGATGATGGCCTCATTCACAGCCAGCAAGCCCCTCCTGCAGTATGCAAGCCCCATCTGGCAGGAGCTACCTGTTTATCTCAGTTCAATCGAAGAGTGGGGGTGGGGAACTCAGTTCCCTCTATTGTGGCTCACACATCCTTCCAGTGGGCTAGGCAAAGGTCTAGTAGAGAAGAAGGGAACTGTCCCATAGGGTCCGTCACAGTCAAGTCAACAATAAGAATAATTAATACATTACACACAAGACCAAGGGCACACGAAAAAACTTTGCCCCAACAAAACAACCAACAAAGCTCCAAGAACAATGACAGCCTGATGTGCTCTGGGAGGGGGAGGGTAACCCTCCAGGCTCAATCACATCAAAAACAATCCAGACTTGAGGATCTCTGTTTTGATCATACAGACATCAGGGGGCTTCCACATCCCTGTCAGACATGTACCTTTTTTTCTTGTAAGAGAAGAAGAGAGTAAAGTAACAATGATCACAACAAAACATACAAAAAAAAACCCCACAAAATGGCTCTGACAATTTCCCAGGACAAAATACAAAGTGGCACTTCCTCCCACCATGGGGGAAAATACCCAAAGATGCTCCTAAACCAAATCGTCACCTCTGAGGTGACCTTAGGGCTCTGGGACGTCTCCCTTCGCCGCCAGGTTCACTGTCCGGACACGTCTGCCCCAGTGAGAGCCTGCAAAGTACAAATCGATCGACCGGTACAAAACAAAAGTCCATAAAAACGAAAAAAGGCATCGGGGATATTTTCCCCGTCTCTGATTAATTTGTTAATATCTTTTCCAACCTTGTTCCAAGTCAGAGGGTGAATTCCTGGTCCATTAATCACTAACCAGGGACATTTCTCCTCCGCATATTGGAAGAATTTTATCAAATCCTTTTTCTTAACTCTTATTCCTCTCTCCCTAAGATTACCTTTTCATCTCCTTTAGAAAAACAGCCTCTTTAGATAAATTTTTGCCCATGATCGATGGGATGACATACTTACCTCAAGACTCTCCCGCATTGCACGAGTGATGCGGTCCACGCGTCTCTACCCTGATCCTCTCCGGGGCCCCTTCTGTTGTCTGTCGTCCAGCAGGTCACCGTGCCTCGAGCCCCACGTTCGGGCGCCACTTGCTCGGTCCCGCGGGCCAGGTTATTTGATGAGACCCGAGGAGGCACCTCCTGAAAGATCAATGGGGGCGAGAGAGAAAGGAGACCAGGCGCGTAAAGGAAGACAGAGTCAGTCTGAGTTGCGTCGAGGTCTCGTTTACGACTGGGTGTTGAGGCTTATAAACAGGGCTTCAGGCAGGGAGGGGGAACAGGGGAAGCATGAAGAGAATGGAAAATTCTTAAGGGAGGGTGAGGTCGCTTTGGTCCTAGGCCCCTGCAGCCGACTAACAGGCTCCAGAAAGTTTATCTAATCGTATATCCTGCAGTTAGGCCAGGAACCTCCTGTCAAGGCTTGACAAAGTTCAGGACACAGCTGTCCGGAGTCGGTCCCCAACAGAGCATGTTGCCAAAAGACTCCTGTGGGTGTGTGTGGTGTGGGCAGAACTATAAAATATAGAGGTATGCCATAGGAAATCTGAAAGCAAGACTGTTGGTTAATGGCAATGTCTATCTGAATCAAAGCCTCATTGGCTGCAGGGGAAAGCACCCAGGGTGATGTGGGGTCAGGGTTGCCCCGGAGGATCTCATAGAGGAGAAGGAGAGAATCCATAGGAAGTTTAAGATAAGACCTAAGCCATTGGATATGGCCGAGCAGTTGTTGGAAATCACTTAGGGTATGGAGATGGTCAGTGCGTAACTGGATGCAAGGAAGGAGGACCCAGTTTGAATGGAGTTCCCACCCCAGGTAATTGAAAGGATCCTGGGTTTGGACCTTATCTGGAGCAATCTGTAGTCCCAGTCCATTAAGGGCTCTACTGAATTCTGGAAAACATCGCTCAAGGGAGATGGTGTCAGGTGCAGCGAGAAGGTCATCCATGTAATGTAAGATATATATCTGGGGCCAATTAAGTCTGACAGGGTCCATAGCCTGAGCCACGAATTTCTGGCACAGAGTAAGACTGTTGGCCATGCCCATTGTTAGCGAAGCATGGGTCCCTGAAAATTGGGGCGGGGAAGGCTGAATGCAAAATAGGCTCTGTCCTCGGGGTGCAAGGGAATAGTAAAGAAACAATCTTTAAGGTCAATGACCATCTTGTAAAATTTAACAGGAATAGCCACAGGCGAAGGCAATCCAGGCTGAAGTGCCCCCATAGGCCTCATTACCTTATTTACTGCCCTTAAGTCTTGAAGGAGCCTCCATTTTCCTGACTTCTTTTTGATAGCAAATATAGGTGTACTCCAAGGGGAGTTGGAAGGCTCAATGTGGCCAGCCATAAGCTGCTCCTGTACAAGCATAGTGGAGGCCTGTAGCTTTTCTTGAGTAAGGGGCCACTAATCCACCCAGACAGGGGTCTGTGTCATCCAGGTAATTTTGTCTGCATGGGGTACAGGAGGGTCAGTGGCCGCTACTACAAACCTGAATATCCCAGCCCATGTCTATCCTCCTTGGGAACGGGCTGAATTGGTTGGACTCTCCCCTGAGCTGTCTTGCCCAAGCCTGTGCCAGGGATATAATTCATCCATAGCATGTGTTGTGTGACTGTAGAATTTGGGCTATATAAGATTACTTGCATTTGTGAAAGTATGTCCCTTCCCCAAAGATTAACAGGCAGGCCCGGAACCACAAAAGGAGTGACAGCCCCCTGGTGTCCTTCCTCGTCCTTCCAGAAAAGTGTCCTTGAACTAATTAAAGGATTATTAGACTGACTGATTCCTTTTAAATCAGTGAGGGATGGAACCAGTGGCCAAGCGAATGGCCAGTGAGACTGTGAAATGACTGTGGTATCTGCCCCTGTATCCAAGATACCCTGAAACTTCTTTCCCTCTATAGTAAGGGTGAGAGTAGGGCAATCCTGAGTAACAGGTTGGACCCAGTAGGCGTCCGAGGAGCCCAATCCAGCTGACCCCCGAAGGGTGTTTGTAATTGAGGGATTATCACAGACAGAGGAGGGTAGAGGAACTAGCTGTGCCAGGCGCGTACATTGACGAATTGTGACCATGCTGTTTACAGCAGTGGCCAGAATCTTAATTTTACCTGAGAAATCACTATCTCTTATGCCAGGGTAGACCTGGACCCCTCGGAGGGCCACAGAAGCATGGCCAAGGACAAGCGTGCAAACATTAGGAGGTAAGGGCCCTGTCACCCCTGTAGGGATGACCTGAGACCCTTCAAGGGAATTTAATACTATTTGGGCAGCTGCACACAAGTCTAATCCGGCACTGCCTGGAGTTGCTCTCTGGAAGGAGGAGAATGGAACTGGGGCAGGAGAATTTGTTGAGGCTGGGGAGGCAGGAGGTGAGCGGACCTCAAGGCCCCAGGGTGTGCTTTTGGAGGCATTGTGGCCAGGGGCTGGCCCCTTTGGAAGATTCCTGGCACCCTGGGAGGAAGGGGCTGACTGAGGCTGACTTATGACCTGCATTCTATAGCCCAATGACGGCCCTTGTTGCAGCGGGGGCAGAGAGTGGAAGGCAGGGGCCTCATAGAGACAGCCTCATGAGCTGGCTGAGGTTTTGCTTTTGTTTCTATCAGAAAAGGTAAGCTATAAATACCATCAAAATTGATAAAGGGCCAGGCAGTGTTGGCGGCGGCGCATGCCTTAATCCCAGCACTCTGAAGGCAGAGCCAGGCTGATCTTTGTGAGTTCAAGGCCAGCCAGGTCTACAGAGTGAGATCCAGGAAACGCATAAAGCTACACAGAGAAAGCCTGTCTCGAAAAAAATAAAAAAAAAAATTATGGGCTTGGGGATTTAGCTCAGTGGTAGAGTGCTTGCCTAGCATGCACAAGGCCCTGGGTTTGATCTTCAGCTCCAGAAAAAAAATTGATAAAAGTTCGATTTGAACAAGACAGACCTCTTAATTAAAAGAGGTGATAGTTCCTTAACCAGCATGACCATCCAATTTAAAGTAACTTGGCCTGTTGGTATTACATCACACATAAAATTCATAAGTCTTCCTAAATGTTTGTTTTTGCTCTTCTCTACAAACACTTATCACAAATGGTGTTTATGTAGTCCCAGATCAATTAAAAATTAAAGCTGGCTTTGGAGTTGGATAATGACTCTCTCCTTCTTTAAAGCCAAGGATGTTGTAAAAGAAAATGCATAATCTCTGTATCATGTCAGAAGAATCAACTGATATGGGGCAGAAGAAAGCCAAAATTAAGGGACGATTCTATTGCCACTGTTCTCATAATACTTTGATGCTATTTTGATTCTTTAAACTTTCCTTAAAGTGTGAATTTTATATCAATATATATATATATATATATATATATATATATATATATATATATATAAATTTGTAACTCAACATAAATGCAGTTACTCTGATCGTGATAGAAGAGAAAGTAGGAAGTAGTCTTGAACGCATTGGCATAGGAGATCACTTCCTAAATATAACACCAGTATCACAGTCACTGAGAGAAACAATCAATCAATGGGACCTCTTATACCAGAGAAGCTTTTGTAGAGAAAAGGACACAGTCAACAAGACAAAGTGACAGCCTACAGAATGGGAAAAGATCTTCACCAGCCCCACATCTGACAGAGGGCTGATATCCAGAATATATAAAGAACTCAAGAAATTAGACATCAAAATATCCAACAGTACAATTAAGAAATGAGCTATAGAGCTAAACAGAGAATTCTCAACAGAGGAAGCTCAAATGGCTGAAAGACATTTAAGGAATTGCTCAACCTCCCTAATCAGCAGGGAAATGCAAATCAAAAGGACTGTGAGATACCACCTTACACCTATCAGAATGGCTAAGATCAAAAACACTGGAGAGGATGTGGAGCAAGGGAAACACTCCTACATTGTTGGTGGAAATGCAAGCTTGTACTTTTCAACTTTGGAAATGAATATGGCGATTTCTTAGAAAATTGGGAATCAATCTCCCCCAAACACAGCTATTTCATTCTTGGGCATATACCCAAGGAATGTTCAATCATACCACAAGGGCACATGCTCAGCTATGTTCATAGCATTATTATTTGTAATAGCCAGAACCTGGAAACAACCTAGGTGCCCTTCAACTGAAGAATGGATAAATAAAATGTGGTACATATACACAATGTAGTACTACTCAACAGAGAAAAACAATGACATCATGAGGTTTGCAGGCAAATGGATGGAATTAGAAAAAAAAATCACACTGAGTGAGGTAACCCATACTCAAAAAGACAAACTTGGTATGTATTCACTCATAAGAGGATAATAGATGTAAAACAAAGGATGACTAGAGTGCTACTCACAACTCCAGGGAGGCTACCTAGAAAACAGGACCCTAAGAAAGACACAAGGATCACCCAACAACAGAGAAATGAATGAGGTCTACATGAGCAAACTGAACATGAGGGGAGTTAATGAAGGGCAAGTGTCGGGAGAAAGAAAGCTTAGGGGAGCAGGAGGTCCCAGATGGATCAGGAACAGAGAGGGAGAACAAGGAAAAAGAGACCAAGATAAATGAAGACCCCATGGGAATAGGAAGAAGAAAAGTGCTAGAGAAGTCCCCAGAAATCAACAAGGATACCTCCACAATAGACTATTGGCAATGGTCAAGAGAAAGCCGGAACTGACCTTCTCTGGTGATCAGATGGCTAAACACCCTAATTGTCGTGCTAGAACACTCCTCCAATGACTGATGGAAGTGGATGCAGAGATCCACGGCCAGGCCCCAGGTGGATCTCCAGGATTCCAATCAGCGAGAGAGAAGAGGGATTGTATGAGCAAGAGATATTGAGACCATCATTGGAAAAAGCACAGGGACAAATAGCCAAACTAGTGGAAACACATGAGCTATGAACCAATAGCTGAGGAGCCCCCAACTGGATTAGGCCCTCTGGATAAGTGAGGCAGTTGATTAGCTTGAACTATTTAGGAGGCCCCCAGGCAGTGGGACCAGAACCTGTCCTTAGTGCATGAGCTGGATTTTTGGATCCCAGAGCTTTGCTCATCCTGGGTGAAGGGAGGAGGGGACTGGACCTGCCTCCACTGAATCTACCAGGCTGAGCTGAATCCCCATGGGAGTCCTTGCACTGGAGCAGATGGGAATGGGGGGTGGTTTGGGGGGAGAGCGAGGGGGGGGACCCATAGAAGGGAGGACAGGGGAATACATGGCTGATACGTAAAATTAAATTAATTATAAAATTAAAGAAAATGAAGTGCTTCTTCCATCAAAGTGCTAAAAGAAAAAAAATCTGTTTTTGCAAGCTTTGCTGACTCTGATGTCTACCCCCAGCATGTAACAGGATCCTCTTAAATTCTGATTTTTTTCAGTGGGAAAACTTTTACAACTCCCAAACATATTCTGTTACAGTAGTTTATTTAAAAATTTTTCTCCAATTTAAATTGGGGCGGTTCACTTCCACTCAAACAAACAAATGTTCCAAATAAGAATAGCAAGACAGAGAAGAAATTATTAATAGCTGGACTCAATACATACTACATGAGTTATAGTAAGTCACCAAAATCGTTTATGTGCTTTTATTAAAATACAACAATGGAGCCGGGCAGTGGTGGCGCATGCCTTTAATCCCAGCACTCACTCGGGAGGCAGAGCCAGGGGGATCTCTGTGAGTTCAAGGCCAGCCTGGGCTACCAAGTGAGTTCCAGGAAAGGCGTAAAGCTACACAGAGAAACCCTGTCTTAAAAAAACAAAAAAAAAAAACAAAAAACAAAAAAAAAAAAATACAACAATGCACACAGGTGGCATTTATTTGTTGTTAGATTAGCCAGATAAGGATTAGAATTCTGAGATTACAACAGGCAAACACCACTCTATATTTAGGATCAAACATGTTGATTTCTACCTTCCCTCTCCATCTTCTTTACTTTTAGCATCTGAAAGTGGCTAATCAATAAAGAATAGCTAGCTGGTGAGTCTTTCCAAATGGCAAAGGACAGGAGCCACGCACAATATTTGGTAATGGTCATGAAGAGAAGTGTTAATTTTTTTCAACCAATGAAGTGATTCTCTGCTCTAAAGCATCATTTTCAGCATTTTTTAAGTTTAATATCTGATTCTTTTGTACCCAGAAAGAGATGTTCTCCAGAAATAGATGTGCAACTTAGCTCATATAAATGCTAGAATGTAACCCCACACACAGAAAGAAACATGAAAAAAAAAAAGTCCCACTTATGAAGGAAGTGATTTTGTAAGTCATGCCTTGTGAGAGCCCCCATCTCCATGGTGTATCCCAACCCATCTTTCTCTAGGTAGAAGAAACTGGCATGCAGAGAGGCTAAACTGCCAAAGACATAACCAAGAATTTCCTGGGTGTTCCTGCTGTCCTGCCTTTGTTTTGCACTCTGTTCCTCAGACCTGCATTCTAAACCTGTACCTGTGGCTATTTCAGACCTTATTCTCCTTGGATAACCTTTCATGTAGCTCAAAAGGGCCTGTTTCATGTCCTAGGAGGAGAAGGACAAAAATCAAAGTGACTTTTCACATGTGATAAGGTCTATTTACTTTCAAAAAAGGAAATTTGATAAAGATCCATTTACAGAAACCTTGTTGAAGAGGCACAGAAGTTAGCGTGATACCGACAAGTTTTCACAGGGATCTATGTACATCAGCCCTGGAGTTAATCTCCAACATAAGGTAACTAGTCGACACATTGGAAATCATTACTTATACCTCCACATACCTGGAATTTATGGTGCTACATTGCTCTCAGCATTAAAGAGCCTCTTCTGACCTTCAAGGAAGGACATAGCATAAGATTGAAATTCATTGTCAAGGCAGTGAATTCAGATCCAGTTCCCCATATCTGAAAATTCCAATGGTCAGGAAATTCAAGGAAAAATACATTCATTGAAGTGAAGCTTGTATATAACACATTAGAAGAATTTAGCATGGTACTTGTTATGGCAAGACAATTTCAGGGGACACTTATTGACAGGGTGAAGTGGTTTGTGAGTCTTTGGGTGTCTCTGGGTCTTTGTAAAACTGTGACAGGGAAACACAGGTTGGGTTCAGGAAAAAGTAGGATCTCTTCTTCTGAGACAGATAAGGTGCTGTTGAGCATTTCATGAAACACACATTTCACTGACTTGTGAAAACCCCTCTGTCATATAGTGCTTTCTTAATATCTTTATTGCACTGAATTTTCAGGCACAGCACCTTATAATGGGAAAAATTGATCATAGCCCACAATTCCAGGTAAAGTTCCAATTTTGGAAAATCAGGATAGGAACTCAGCTAATCATGTCACATCCACAGCCAAGAGCAGAGATAAACAAATGTACTCATGCTACCTGTTTGCTTATGCTTATGCTCCAGCTTCTTCATATGTACATAGTATAGGTTGCAGAAAATGAAATGATTCTGCCCATTTTAGGGAGTCTTATCTCAATTAACAATTAATAAAATCCCACAGAGGCAAGTTCAAAGAAAAATCTGATCTATATAATTTCTCATTGAGTTCCCTCTTCCCAGGTGACTAGTTTGATTCAGTCTGATAATAAAAACTAAGAATCACACTGTCCCACCATCACTGCCATGATTTGAGGAGATTTCTGCCTGCATTCAGAGCTGTGGTCCTCAACCTGTGTGGGTCGCCACCCCATTGGGCGGTCGCATATCAGATATACTGCACATCAAATATTTGAATTACAATTCATAACAGTAGCAAAATTAGGACTGGAGAGATGGCTCAGAGGTTAAAAGCACTGCTTGCTCTTCCAAAGATCCTTAGTTCAATTCGCAGCAACCACATGGTGGCTCACAACCATCTATAATGATATCCGGTGCCCTCTTCTGGCCTGCAGGGATATGTGCATACAGAATACTGTGTATATAATAAATAAATAAAACTTTAAAAAAAACAGTAGCAAAATTAAAGTTAAGAAACAACGAAACAGTTATGTTTAGGGTTCACCACAACACAAGGAACTACTGTTCATGCTATTTAAAGATTTAAAGGGTCAGAAAATTGGAAAAAATAATAACCATTGATCTAGAGTGTCCAGTGGAACCCAAGTGTCTATGTTGCTAACTATGAAGGGGCTTGCAAAGGATTTTCCTGAATATCCTTTGATCTAAAGGAAACTCATGTTTTGTGTGGAAGACTCCAGCTATCTGGCCATCTTTACTACCCAGTAAAAGCAGATCACTTTGAGCTACTGAACAGAGAGTACAACACCGACTACACACATGCTGATGACACAGATTTTAGTCTCACTGGGCTCCATGACCATATCACACTAAACCAAGGCTGTTCAAGGTGTCACACCACAGGCACTGGGTTCCAGAAGCCTGCCCATTGACCATGGATAGATCCCTATTCCCTGTCTGGGTGCCTCCCAAACAGTTTGAGCCAAACAACCATCTTCTGTTTCCAGAGGACCTAGTCCAGTCTCATGGGGGCTCCACAGCCACCAGTCCACAGTTCATGGGTTTCCACTAGTGTGGCCAGTCACCTCAGTTGCAGGTACTTATGATGAACTTTAGCATATATAAATTTCTATGATATTATTACCTTGTGTACATAAAATTTCAGTAGGAGACAAAGATTCAGATCTACACAGGGAAAGAACTGAAGTATGTTCAGTCAATCAGGGAGAGATCTCTGGCTTTGGATGAAGGGGATGCTGAAGGGCTTCTCTTGTATCCCAGCAGAGGCTCCTGCAAAGGACAACTTGACATCTAGTGTAAGGAAAGCTCTTAGCAATATCAGTTCCCATGACACCTGCAGCTCTTCCCTAGACATTCTAATGTATCCTGGAGAGCCCTGGCATCCTCTGTGATGTCACTATGTTGTGGCAACACCCACTGTCCTTGGGAATTTTATTCAGTGCCTTCACCATTTACTGATGAACATGATGGCATACTGAAGAGTCTAATTCAGAAAGAGAATGGAGAGTTTAGAGAAACCAGAGAGTGACTGAAGAAAGCTGACCTTCAGTCTCAATGTAAAACGTCCAGAAAGAAATGGTCAAGCGAATCATGTAATGAGTTCTGTGCAAGAAAAGGGAATCTTCCTGGAGGAAGTGGGCTTGTGCTGAATCTTCCTGTAATGGGGAACAGAAAGCTGGAGTCTCTGGGAACCAACAGAACTTCCCTGCTTGTCACGCCTCTTGAAATTCAAGGATTCCAGGATATTAATTGTTCTGGCTCAGAAGTCGGGAACTGGTAAGGCCAATGCTTTATACTGGGAACTCTTGGCTTTCATTCCTTTTGGTAGATAGGCATTGATGTGTGAACATGACTCCGACATTAAAGCGGGAGGGATTAATGAGATGTGCCCATTTCAAGGCAGGACATCACTCTACTTCAACCACAGTGGCTAACTTTAGTTACTTCCCAGCTGCTCTGTGTTCCTCAGTTGTCAGTGAGGAGACTTGTTGAATCTGGTGACCATGTTCTGCCCTTATATGTCTTCTCCATCAATAGTTATATGGTTAGAGTGACCTGTCAAGATATTTGGGGAACCTCTAAATGACTGGGGTGATTTTGAACTATGGCAATTTTTTCCTGACTTGTAAACCCACAGGCTTGTGGACTCTGCAGCCAAGTTGAATTCTGAGTCTGCTGCTGTGAATGAGTCTGAAGAGGCTATCTCCTTGGTTACTTGGAGCATGTGCTATGAGGGCACAGAAAACCAGATAGCTGAGATAACCACTTCCCTTCAAATAGAGGAGACAGCTGAGTTCCCCAGAGTGGGCATCTGAAGCACAGGACAAAATAATTTGCGGTGTCAAGGAGTCACTGGTAAACAAGCTTTCTCAAACATTTGATTAGGACTCAGGGGGGTCTGTCCATTTTCTTTGCCTTGTGATACTGCAAGTTCATTTATGTTCATCTACCCACAAGGAGCACCAGAGAGCCACCATCCCACCAAACCTTCCTCACCAAGATGCAGGTAAAGCAGAAGGTGCAGACTCACCACTCAGCTACAGGAAATGACCATTGAAAGAAAGTAACAGTGAGATCACCTGATCTTTATCACAGAAGAGAGCATGAAGAATAAGTATTCATTCTTTCAAACCCTGTGGTTTCAATCTCAGGTCCACTCTGTCATCATTTCTTCATTTTATATAAGGTCTGTGTTTCTGGTAGGCTGCATCTTTAGGGTATGCCTTAAGGATATGCCAAAATCGTGTCTCTGAACTCTGCCCAAAGGCAGAACCTCAAATGTGGACAGGAATGACATGAGGACAAAGACTATTCTGCTTCCTCTAAAAAGAAACAAAAACAGAGCCTGTGGCAGGAGTCATAGTACTCCTGGACTGAGGCAGTAGTATGTGAGTTCCCAGCATGACTTTGAAGAGAATCTATCAAGTGCTGTCTAGTGTGATATGTTAGTTGCTGTGAGTTTGAGTTAGATTTTTGTTACTTACTTTAAAAGGCCTTGTAAGTTTGATTCTCCAAGCAGCAGTTGGAGAGGCCTGGTCACACTTCTAAATGTGTCCATACAGGGACTCAGACTGTTCCCTGCTCCTTTTGTTTCCCTCTGAGAGGACACACCTGCATTCATTTGTTCAGCATCCAATTGATGGAGTTCTCCCACACTCACTCAGTCTCTCTTTCTCTGTCTCTCTAAGCATCTCTTTCTCTGTCTCTCTGTCTCTCACATACATGTGTTTATGTATTTTTCTATGTGTTTGTGCATGTATCTCCCTCTAGTCCCTGCAGTCAGGGATCTATAGTTGGGCATGAGCAGTTCCCTATCTCACAGTTCCCAGGAGATACCTGGGTGAAAGTTGGGAGTACCAATTTGAGTATTATAGTTCCACCAGTTTACTTACTTTAGTGACACATCGATATTTCCATGCAGGTGTTTATAAATCTGTCATGATGTTGAGTCCCATCCTCAAAACGGTTCATGATGTTATTTTGGTCTCCATTGTGACAGGTCCCATCATAGACAATTTGTTTTTGAAGACAGGAGAAACACCCTCACAGACTCTGGAGGGTACACACCTGTGGAGTAGACACCAAGGAAATTCTTAGACAGCTATTTCGACAAGCCTCCTGAGAGAGCTCATGCAACTCCACCTCCCATCATCTAAACAGCCTGCCTCTACCGGTGTAGGGTCAGCATAGGTGTAAGTAAATTGTTTTTAAATCTGTGGGTTGGTCCTTGGTTTGGGTACCAACAATATAAGTAAATTTGTTGTAACAACTCTGGGGAAAGGTGTCCTGACTACCTGGGGAGTCAGGCAACACCTTGATTTGTTTAGGACAACTCTGATGGCTGGAACTGCAAGGAGACAGTTTAGCCCTGGAAGATGAGGTATCCCACACACCTTGAGCTGCTCAGAACAGCAGCTCTGCCCTGAAGGTGCCCTGGACACCTGAAGTTGTTTAGCACAGCTCTGATGGCTGAAACTGTAAGGGACAATTAGCCCTGGAGGGTGAGGTATCCTGGACACCTCAAGCTGCTCACAACAGCTCTGACCTGAAGGTGTCCCAGAGACATGGAGCTGTTGTGCACAGCT
Source organism: Peromyscus eremicus (assembly GCF_949786415.1). Classification (NCBI taxonomy): domain Eukaryota; kingdom Metazoa; phylum Chordata; class Mammalia; order Rodentia; family Cricetidae; genus Peromyscus; species Peromyscus eremicus. The sequence goes on from NW_026734290.1 coordinate 1,425,631, forward strand.
CTGACAGCTGGAACTGCAAAGAAGCAGCCCAACACTGGATGGGACAATTTTCTGAATTCTTGGGAAATTCAGGCCTGGACCTGATGGGGGATGATCTCCCTGCAGGATACAAAAATCCTGCTCTTCTCCTGGTGAGCTGCTACAGCTGAGCTTTGCTCAGTCCCCTCATAAGGGCTTCCTAGCAGAGCTCTGCTTCTCTTGCCTATGCTGTGGCTTTCTTTTGCTTCACTCTGCAAAAAGGGAAAAAACCCTGCAGAAATGTAGCAATGTACTCTGGCTCTGGAGAAAAGTGTTACTTTTTAGCTCTTTATGGCTCTGTCCACTGAGAGATATCTCAGCAAAGATCTTCTGTTCAGCTCCTCCTTGCTCTGCTCTTTCAGCTCCCTCTTGCTCTGTCCACTGGGGGACATCTCAACAAGAATCTTCTCTATGCCAGTGAATGAAGATCATCACACCCAAAATTCTTTTGAGGAAGGTATTTATTTGAGAAAGAGGAGTCCAGGAGAGTAGCTGCCTCTACCAGGGTGGACAGAACAGCCTTTTTTTTTAAACTGACCAGGCAGGGTGGTTTATACTGGATGTTTTGGAGATGTAGTCAACCTTGGATTGACTTGGGGCCCAGGGTTCTACTGTTCTGCTCTGTGATTGGTTGATTTCACAAGTCAGTTGGGCAGGGGCAGAGATGGCTCTGATGTGACTGAGACAAACAGTGTGTTTCTTTCTGCCCTGATCTGAGTCTTTCCTCCCTAGTTCTGGGCTCCAGGGTCAGGGAGGGTTTCTTTAGCCAGCCCCTTGTCCCTACAATAGCAAGTTTAATACATACCAGAAGTTCCCAGCACTTAGGAGACAAGATGTGGCATCCCATGATATCCAGTAGTCTAGAACAAACCCTGAATTCCTGTCATACTTGAGGACTATGTTCATGGAGTTCATTACCTCTAGGTCCAGGCCCTACTACCAGCCAAATCCTTTCTATGAAAGCTCAAGATGCAAATGAGCAGGTCATGTCACACACACAGAGCTTAAAGAATTAGAACATCAAGATCTCAGAGAAATTAAATGGTCTGGTCGAGGAGTCAGTCTTCCATTGTTAAGTGCCTGTATTTCAGGGGACCACAACATTGTGCAATGGCCATCTCTGGCTTTCCTTGTTGCTGTACTGCAGAGTCTGAAGCTCTGGCTCCAGCCTTTCTGCCTCTTAGCAAGCTTCCTTAGCAAGTAGTGCTTTGTCTTATGCTTCTCATTCTCAGCATTGCCAATAGTGAAACAGATTGTTAGCTACTCACAACCCCATATTGTCATACCTAATAGCCTCCAGAACAACTATTTTTAACCGTCCTAATGCCATGACCATTGAAGTACAATCCATCATGTGACATTCCACCATAAAATTATTTTTCTTGCTATGTCATAACTGTAATCACTACTGTTATCAATCATAATGTAAATATCTGTTATGCAGAGTATCTGAGATGCCTCCTCTTTGAAAGGGCCATTCCATCACCTAATGAGTCATGACACTTAGAAGTCCAGTTTGCAACACGAGATGGATATCATGTATGGTTTTGTGCAGGGGTCTATTGCCATAGGACTGCTACACCACTAGTGTCTCCTACCCTCACTCAGACAGGATTTGTTCTCTACTTGCTGATGTTTCCCCATTTCCATGGTCAGAGAAAGGTAGATGGGCAATCTGTTTTCTTACGATAGGTTCTTGGATTTCTTTTGTTGTTGGAGTTTTCAGAAATAGCATGATTTTTTCTGGAATTCTCTTTTCTCTACCAGTGGCCAAGAGGAAAATGTCAGAGACCCCCAGACACAGAAAGACCAGGTAAGAACAAGCAGCTGGGTCAAGGTTAGGTCCAGCACCGTTTCCTCCTGTAACATTAGCCTCTTTAACATTCAACCCACTTGTGCTTAATTCATCACTTTACTCATACACATTCCCCACACACACATATTCAACCCCATCACCACTTTTATGACAGTCAATTGTTTATTTTTTTGTCCATGCACCAGTAGTTCTGGGAAGTGAGTGTTTTGTGAGAATCATTTGGCAATCAATTCCTGCTTCTCTGCCTGAAGCTGAAGTCCAATGATGCAGATGGATCAGTCACACATCACATATCTTCATGTCATTATGAGGAGAGAGGTGCTATGAACAGCCTTGAGGGAATAAGTTCAAAGTCCAGCACCACTTGCTTTTTGCACATTTGCTTTCCAGGGTTTATATATGATCACAGTGGGGATAACAGCTTGCAAGTAGGAGGGCCCCCTGCATAGGTCAAGTGAGTCATTCTCTTTGTCACCTTGTTGGGTGGCATGTGGCCTTCTTCCTCCCATGCTCTGCATGCCAAGGTGGTCTCTTCACTCTGACAAGCTGTTAGTTCACACTTATAGAGACCTCAGTGGGAGATAGGCAGCAGTGTTTACTGTGTGTTCTGTTCTCTTTTCTTTTGTCCTCTCCCATCGTTATTGACCAAATTCCCTATCTGATACTCTCCAAAATGTTGGAACCACAGTGTCAATAACACTAGGGAAGACTGAATGTATTGTCACTTTTGAACGTGATGCCCATATTACCACTGAGGGATTGTTTTACTCTCCATGTCAATATGTAGCTCTGCCATGCTGAGAGGTCTTTAGTTCTGCCCCCTGACCCAGCATCAGTGATTTTTGTTTCTGAAGCTTCTGGGCCCTGACCCAGCTAATTGTGAGGTTCCATTCATCCTTCCATTTGTGTGGTCTTTTAACTTGAAGTGGTGTCATTCTTATTAGAGCAGTGTGTTGTATACGGTGATCCTTTTATAGAACTAAGTGTTTTACTGGTTCTTTTGTATGATTTGTCAGGTTTGATTTTATTAGTATTGGCTGAGTATTCTCTTGTGCTGTATGGGTTGAGATTCAGAACTCATTGACTTGAGTTCTGATCCTTGTTGTTTCTTTCTGACTAATGATATTTCATTTTTATGTTTTCAACACATAGTTATTTGTGAATGAACTCACACACATAGCATTCACTCAGTTGTGCACACACTATAACTCAGATGGTGGATGGGAATAGTTTACTAGTGTTCAATGCCTTTATTCTACCATGTTTCCCAGGATTTGAATTCAGACTTGTTGGAATGTACCTTTACTTGCTGAACCATCTACTAGTCCCTAATTTTTAAATGTATACCTTTATATCAAATAGACTTTGACTTCCCTCTTGCAACACTTTAGTTTTTGTAGATTTCAATGCTCTGTTATTTTCATACATTTCAACAATGTTATGCTCTATTCCTACCACCATTTGTGTCTAAGAACTTTGGAATCCACTCCCAATTTCTTTAGCATCTCACTGATTGATCAGTGTTTTGTTTTCTAGCCTCCATGTGTTTATATATTTTCTATAGTTCATTTTTGTTCTTTTTTGTATTTTTTATACTGTGATCTTATAAAAATAAAAATTATTTCAACTACCTTGTTTTTGAGAAGATTTGCTTTGCATAAAACCATCTTGAAAAGTAACTGCTCAGGCTGCTGATAAAAATGAATTCTGCTACTGTTCCATGGAAAGTTCTGTAAATGTTAAATCAGTCCATTTATTTGTATATCAGTTGTTCATTGCTTTCCTTTTGTTTTGATAACTGATATAATCATGTATTAAAATCACCCCAAATAATGATGAATTCTATCTGTTATCTCATATTTTGTAGTGAGTGCTTTATAAAATTGGGAACATCAATGTCACAAGAACATGTGTTTATGGACTCTTGTTGAATTTCTCACTTTATCAATATGTAGTGACCTTCTTTTTCTCATTCACTAATTTAACTTTGAAGGGTAAATTGTGGACTATCAGTATGGTTATACCTGTTTGTTTCCACATGTGATTTTCTGCCTATTACTTTGGCACTGAAGTTCATTTGTTGTAGGTACCAAGTAACTCTATGTGATAGAATATTATTTTAAGGTGTACTGCTTTTGTTCATGTTGAATTTGTTTAACTCTGTGAAGCTATGTTACTGTGCTTGTGTAAAACAACTGATGATTTAATAAAGAACTGGCCAATAGCAAGAAAGGAGAAAGGATAGGTGGGACTTGCAGGCTCAGAGTATATATAGGAGAAAACTGGGTAGAAAGCTCTAAAATCAAGGAGTCAGAGGAGTCAGAGGAGGAGGAGGAGGAGGAGGGCTCCAGGAGCCAGCCACCCAGCTACACAGCAAGCCACAGAGTAAGAGTAAGAATTACAGAATTTAGAGAATAAGAAAAGCCAAAGGCAAAAGATAAAACAGTTAATTTAAGAAAAGCTGGCTGGAAATTAAGCCAAACTAATGGCTGAGTACTCATAAGTAAGAATAAGCCTAGATGTATGATTTACTTAGGAGCTGGATGGAGGACCATCAAAAGAGCAATAACCTCCAAAAACAGCTCTCTTTCACTTATATAGACTATTCTGTCAGGCTATTTTTTCTAATTGGAATGTAAGACACTTAAAAGTCAGAATTATCTCAAGTTATAAAATAATTACTATCAGTTTATTATATCTCCTTTATGCTGTGGATATCGCTCTATATAAATAAAGCACTGATTGGCCAGTGACCAGGCAGGAAGTATAGGTGGGACAAGGAGAGAGGAGAATAGAGGAAGGAGGAAGAAAAGAGAAACCAGCTTTAGCCACTGCCAAGACAAGAAAGATGTAAAGTACCGGTAAGCCATGAGCCACTTGGCAAAGTAAAGGTTAATAGAAATGGGCTGAATATAAGAGTGAGAGCTAGACAATGATAAGCCTGAGCTAATGGCCAAGTAGTTTAAATAATATAAGAGTCTGTGTGTTTATTTTATAAGTGGGCTCCGAGACTGGCGGGACTTGGTGGTGGGAGCTGGAGAAAAATTCTCCAGCTACAAATGGCGCCCAATGGCTCGAGTTTCCACCTTAAACCTAACAATATTTAATAACTAATTCTAAACAGAGCCAAAACCAGGTTCCTGCTTCATGTCTCATATGGGCAGCTAGACGCTGCAAAACGCAGGTTTGAGCTATTGGCAGGTTCCTGGCATGTGCACTTGACCTGCAGTATAGCGGGAATGAGACGTGTGCCAGCAGCACATTACGCTGTGTGGTAGATTTAGTCTTTACTAGTATTTAAAAAAAAAAAAGAGAGAGAGAGAGCTTTCTGGGCTACACACTGCTTTGATAAAAGCATAGACCCACTATTTCTGAGACTTGATGGCTCCCAGAGCTGGCAGAACCGCCATGTTGGGAAGCTAAAGTGGGCAGAGCCAACAGCCACAGTGCCGTAGGCTTCAAAAAGAGATAAAAAGGAATATATACAGTTATATAAACAAATAGTTTTTAAAAGTAAACTCTTTAAAGAAACAATAAAGGTAATAAGCCATGTAAAGATGGCTATCACACAGAGAATCTAGATTATGTTGTCTTTGATATTTGTAACTGAAGAAAAACATTTAATTGTAAAAGCTGTTCAGTTATGCCAAAATGTAAATTTTAAAGGTACCTTGACTTCAAAATTTGGATATAAGGATATGTTACTTTGGAAAAGAGGTTCTGCTTTTGTTTCCACAGAAAGCCAAGGAATGCTCAATCATACCACAAGGGCACTTGCTCAGCTATGTTCATATCAGCATTGTTTGTAATAGCCAGAACCTGGAAACAACCTAGATGCCCTTCAACAGAAGAAGGGATAAATAAAATGTGGTATATATACACAATGGAGTACTACTCAGCAGAAGAAAACAATGACGTCGTGAGGTTTGCAGGCAAATGGATGGATCTAGAGAAAATCATCCTGAGTGAAGTAACCCAGACTCAGAAACACAAACATGGTATGTACTCACCCATAGGAGGATACTAGATGTAAAACAAAGGAAGACTAGACTGCTACTCCCAACTCCAGGGAGGCTACCTAGAAAACAGGACCCTAAGAAAGACACAGAGATTGCCCAATGGCAGAGAAATGGATGAGATCTATATGAACAACCTGGACGTGAGTGGGGTTATTGAAGGCAAGGGTTGAAGGAAAGAGAGCTTAGGGGAGCAGGAGATCCCAGCTGGATCAAGAACAGAGAGGGAGAACAAGGAATAAAAGACCAAGATAAATGAAGACCACATGAGAATAGGAAGAAGCAAAATACTAGAGAGGTCCCCAGTAATCCACAAAGATAACTCCACAATAGATTACTGGCAATGGTCAAGAGAAAGCCTGAACTGACCTACTCTGGTATAGAATTGCCAAACACCCTAACTGTTGTGCTAGAAATCTCATCCAATGACTGAGGGAAGTGGATGCAAAGATCTACAGCCAGGCTGCAGGTGGAGCTCCAGGAGTCCAATTGGCGAGAAAGAGGAGGGATTGTATGAGCAAGAATTACTGAGACCAAGATTGGAAAAAGCACAAGGACAAATAGCCAAACTAATGGAAACATATGAACTATGAACCAATAGCTGAGGAGCCCCCAACTGGATCAGGCCCTCTGAATAAGTGAGACAGTTGATTAGCTTCATCTGTTTGGGAGGCATCCAGGCAGTGGGACCGGAACCTGCCCTTAGTGCATGAGCTTGCTGTATGGAACCTGGGACTTATGCAGAGACACTTCTCTCAGGCTGGGAGGAGGGGACTGGACCTGCCTGGACAGAATCTACCAGGTTGGGCTGAATCCCCATGGGAGTCTTTGCCCTGGAGGAGGTAGGAATGGGTGATGGGCTGGGGGGAAGTCGGGGGTCAGAGGGGGGAGGACAGGGAAATCCATGGCTGATATGTAAAATTAAATCAAATTATAAAATAAAAAAATATATACATATAGAACATACTTAGGTAAATGAAAAAAATTCTCCTCTGATATAAGTCTAATAACTACAAAATACATTGAACACAGAGGATTAAATAAAATAGAAATTTTTATCTGATAAAAGTCTATTATCCAAAATACACATATTAAACACAAAAATTTCAATAAAACAAAAATTCTCGTCTGATAAAATTCTAATAACTAAAATAAATATACTTGTTGAACACAAGAAATTAAATAAAATAAAAATTCTCATCTGATATTGGTCAAATATAAAAATATACATTGAACACAAAAATTCATATAAACAAAACAAAATTTCTCATCTGAAAAAAGTCTAATATCCAAAATGTACATATTGAACACAGGAAATCATAAACAGGACAAAATTCTCATGTGATAAAATTCAAATATCAAAAATATACTTATCGAACACAAAAATTAAATAAAAGGAAAATTCTCTACAGGTAAAGTTCTAATATCCAAAATATACACATTGATGACAAGAAAACAGATAAATAAAACAAAAAATTCTCAAATGTTAACAGTCTAATAACCAAAAAAACACACTGAACACCAAAAAATCAGATAAATAAAATGAAAATTATCATCTGATAAAGTTCAAATATTAAAAATGTATTTATATTACACAAGAACCATATAAAACAAAATTTTTTCACTGAGAAAATTCTAATATCCAAAATAAATTTATTGAACACAAGAAGTTCAATAAAACAAAAATTCTCATCTTGTAGAGGTCGAATATCAAAAATATACATATTGGACACAAGAAATTAGATAAATAAAACAAAAAGTCTCATCTGATAAAGGTCTCATATCAACAGTATCATTATTGAGCACAAAACTAAAGTAAAGAAGAATTCTAATCTAATAAAAGTTTAATACTAAAATTATACATATTAAACATAAGTAAATAAAGCAAAAATTGTCATATGCTAAAGGTATAATATCAACAATATACATATTAAACTCAAGAAATCATAAAAAGACAAAATTCTCATGTGATAAATGTCAAATATCAGACATATAGTTATTGAACACAAGAAATTAAATAAAACAAAACTTCTCAACTTATAAAAGTCTAATATCAATATTATACATATTTGTATATTTCTAACTGTATTTATACCATTCATTTAACAATGTAATACAATTTTCAGATCCTTGAATGTTATTATTACCAACTATTAGGATATAAAGAAATGAAAGTTAGTAGTAAGACATTGTAATAAATCTTGTCAAATTTGGTATGTTTTCAAGATTGAGTAGATATATTTTAGATAGACAGGACCTCTTCAAACCCTTCAGAGATCTACAGAATATGGCATTTAAAATGTTTTAATAACTTAGAAAATTTTTCTTTTTTGTTATGACTATGAGACATGTCAGCTCCTGGCAGTGCCAATCTACTTCAGAGAAAATATGGGCATTGAAAAAACTGAAATTAGGGTTAACTTTCATTGTGGTAAAAGGTAGCCACTGGACAACAAAGTATCCCTGAATTAATTGTTGACAAACAGGATAGACAGGACACAAAACAAAGGACTACTGATTCTTGCCAAATCAAGTGTGGTTATGGCTTTATCAAAAGGCATTTTCTGAGCCCAGGATAATATGGCACCATCTCTGAAGTGGCCTTCGCAATCCAGAAAAGGTACAGTGCCCTTTTCTTCGAAGGCAGCTGAACAGGCAGTGGGCCAATGGCTTCTGATGTGCAATGGAACAGCAGCTGAAACAGTTATTCTTGAAGAGTAATTAAGCTTACGCCTCTCAATAGTAGAATGGCATTTAAGAGAGGGATGTGGAGAAGAACAGGATGCTGAGATGAAGCCACATACACACATAGCCAAGAAGAATGGACAGCTGAATTCAAAAAACATCAACAATTTCCAGAATTTAAAATCCTGAATCATGACATGACACTAGTGGAATTCAGGTGTTTCTGGTACATGGACTGCTCTCACACAATGTGGTGTTGAACTGTTGACCTTGTGTACATCCTACTTCACAAATGGGTCTGTCAGATACGCTAAGCTATAGGCTCAAGATGATGCCCCAATACTGCGGGGAAACCTCAGGTGACTGTCTAGGCAGCTGGCTGTTTCTGTCAACTCACAATTTTTTGGAAGTTGCTTGCATGTACTTCCTGTTTTTATTTTTGTTAGCTAATATTATTTCCTTCTTGGATCTCTGAGGGAGTTGAAGATTAGTTAGTTACAGTTGAAGGATAATTAGGATAGAAAGTGAATTAGACACAATAGGATAGATAATGGAATTATTTTCTCTGAATTTGTCAAATACAAATGGACTAGACATTGTTTAGGTATTTATTACTTGTATGTATTGTATATAGTTATTGTACTTTTGTATATAGTTTTTCTTATGTTAGTTATAAGCTTTTTCCTTTTTTCTTTTTATTAAAATAGAAAAGGAGAGATATGGTGATATTTTATTTTGTACTAAAATATTATTTGTATGTTAATAAATAAAGTTGCCCAGCGGTCAGAGCTATTAGCAAGCCATAGGAAAGTCAGATGGTGGTGGTGGCGGCGGCGGCAGCGGCGGCGCACGCCTTTAATCCCAGCACTTAGTAGGCAGAGCTAGGTATGTCTCTGTGTCTTCAGGAATACAGTCAGCATTGGATACACATGCCTTTAATTACAATACCAACCATAGAAGACCTAGAGGTCTATACAGACAGGCAGTGACGAGGCGGTCATGTGGTTGGGTCTACAACCAATGAGAAGGCAGAACAGAAAGTCTATATAAAGACTTTAACACAGGAAGTAGCTCTGTTTCGGAGATGTAGGACCACTCCAGGAGGAAGGGTAAGGTTTTAGCTCTTAGCTCTGACCTCTTGCCTTTCTTCTTTGCATTGGTTCTGTGTTTCTTATTTAAAAAGACAGTTGGTTACATCTACACATATTGAACAAAATAAATAAAAGAAACATTTTCACCTAAAAAGGTCTGTATCCACAATTTACATATTGAACCTAAGAAATCAAATAAATATAACAAAACTTCTGATCTGATAGAATTTGAATAACCAAAATATACATAATGAACCTAAGAAATAAAAAAAAAATAAATCAAAATTTTATTCTGATAAAGGTCTAACATCCAAATATATGTTTTATCCCAAGAAATCAGAAAAATAAAACAAAAAGTCTCATCAGATAAATGTCTAATATCCAAATATATATGCTGAGCATAAGGTATCAGACTACTATAACAAAAAATATCACCTGATAAATTTCTAATATCAAAAATATACATATTGAACATATTTAAATAAATAAAACAAAAATTCTCATCTGATTAAAATCTAAAATCCAAAATATGCATACTGAACACAATAAATTAATTAAATAAAAATTCTCAACTGACAAAGAACTAAAATTCTGCCCTGATAAAGGTCTAATATTATATATATATATATATATATATATATATATATATATATATATATATATATATAAATTAGATGAATTAAACAAAATTTCTCCTCTAATAAAGGTCTAATACTCACAATATGCATATTGAACACAAGAAATTAGACAAATAAAAAATTCTCATCTGATAAATGTCTAATATTTAAAATATACATTTTAAACACAGGACACTAGATAAATAAAACAAAAATTCTCACCTGATTAGGGTCTAATATCAAAAATATTCACATTCAACGAAAGAAATTAAATAAAACAAAAATTCTCACTTAATAAAGAACTAATATCCAAAATATGCAAAATGAACGTAAGAAATCAAATATACAATAAAAAGTCTCATCTGATAAAGGTCTTATATCAAAAATATACATAATGAACACAAGAAGTTAAATAAAACAAAAATTCTCACCTGATGATGTGGTGATTTCTAAAATATACATACTTAACACAAGAAATTAAATAAAACACAAAATCAGATATTATTAAGCTCTAATATCAAAAATATACATATTGAACACATGAAATCACAAAAGAAAAAAAATTTCTCATCTCATAAGGTCTAATATCCAAAATACACATATTAAAAATATTTAGAAAAATAAATTTTCTCACCTGTTAATGGTCTAATATTCCAAAATGTACATACTGAACACAAGAAATTAAAAGAAAAAAATTCTCACATAACAAAAGTCTAATATCCAAAATATATATAAAAACCTCAAGAAATCATATAAATAAAACAAAAATTCTCACCTGACAAAGGTCTAATAAATAAAATACACATACTGTACACAAGGAAATAAATAAAAGAAAAATTCTCATCTGATAAAGGTCTAATATTAAAAATATGCATGTGGAACATAATTAGATGAATAAAACAAAAATTCTCATCTGATAAAGGTCAAATATCACAAATATACCTATGGTATGCAAGAAATCATATAAACAAACAAAAATTCTCATCTGCTAAAGGTCTATTATGCAAATATACATATTGAAACAAGAAATCAGATCAATAAAACAAAACTTTTCACCTCATAAAGGTTTAACATACAAAATATACATATAGAACACAAGAAATCAGGAAAACAAAACAAAATAATCGAGTGATTAAGGTCTAATATGAAAAATATACTTATTGAACACAAGAAATAAAATAAAACAAAAATTCTGTTCTGATAAAGTTCTTATATAAAAAATATATCAATTGCAAACAAGAAATCAGATAAATAAAGTGACAATTCTCATCTGTTACAGTTTTAATATCCGAAATATCGATGTTGAACAGACAAAATCAGATCAATAAAACAAAAGTTCTCACCTGATAAAGGTCTCATATCCAAAATATACATATTGATATTATTAGATAAATAAAACAAAAATTCTCATCTAATAAAAGTCTAATATTGAAAATATACATAGTAAACACAGGAAAATAAATAAAACAAAAATTTTCACCTAAAAAATGTCTAATATCCAAAATATACATATTGAAAACACAAAAAATTATTAGATGATAATTTTTGTTTCAATTAATTTCTTGTATTCAGTATGCATATTTTTGATATTAGAAATTATTCAGATGAGAATTTTCATTTTATTTGTCTGATTTTTTGTGTTAATTATGCATATTTTTATATTAAACCTCTATCAGATGAGAATTTTTGTTATGTTTATATGATTTCTTGTGTTCAATATGTATATTTAAAACAAAATTTCTCATCTGATAAAAGTCTAATATCCAAAATATATATATTGAACATAAGAAATCAGATAAATAAAACAAAAATTCACATCTAGTAAAGGTCTTTTATAAAAAACATACTGAACACAGTAAATTAATTAAACCAAAAATTATTATCTCATGAAAGTCTAATATCCAAAACATACATACTGAACACAAGAGTAAATAAAACAAAAATTCTCATCTCATAAAGGTGTCATATTCAAAATATACATATTGAATACAAGATATCAGATAAATAAAAGGAAAATTCTTATCTGATAAAAGTCTAGTATCCAAAATACACATATTGAGCAAAAGAAATCAGAAAAAGGAAACAAAATACTCATGAGATAAAGGTCTAATATGAAAAAATATACTTATTGAATATAAGAAATAAACAAAAACAAAAATTCTGTTCTGATAAAGGACTAATATAAAAAATATACCAATTGAACACAAGAAATCACATAACTAAAACAAAAATTCCTGTATGATAAAGGTCTCATATCCAAAATATACATATTCAACACAAGAAATCATATAAACAAAAAAAATTCTCACCTGATAGAGGTTTAATACCAAAAATACATATAATGAACACAAAAAAATCAGACAAATAAAATGAAAATTCTCACCTGATAGCAGTCTAAAATTCAAAATATACGTATTGAACACTAGAAATCAGTTAAATGATATAAAAATTCTCATCTAATAAAAATTAACAACTCGAGGACATTGAAGGGTCTGCCGGGGGTCTTGGAAAAGGGATGCCTTCCCAATGACTCTGAGATACCACCTTACACCTGTCAGGATGGCTAAGATCAAAAACAAGGAAGACACCTTATGCAGGAGAGTATGTGGAGCTAGGGGAACTCTCCTCCACTGCTAGTGGGAATGCAAACTTGTACAACCACTTTGGAAATCAATATGGTGCTTTCTTAGAAAATTGGGAATCCATCTCCCCCAAGATCCAGCTATACCACTCTTGGGCATATACCCAAGGAATGCCCAATCATAACACAAGAGCACTTGCTCAACTATGTTCATATCAGCATTGTTTGTAATAGCCAGAACCTGGAAACAACCTAGATGCCCTTCAACGGAAGAAGGGATAAATAAAATGGAATACTACTCAGAAGAGAAAAACAATGACATCATGAGGTTTGCAGGAAAATGGATGGATCTAGAAAAAAATCATCCTGAGTGAGGTAACCCAGACTCAGAAGACAAACATGGTATGTACTCACTCATAGCAGGATACTAGATGTGGAACAAGGATGACTGGACTGTTGCTCACATCACCATGGAGGCTACCTGGAAAACAGGACCCCAAGAAAGACACAGGGATCACCCAATGATGGAGAAATGGATGAGATCTACATGAACAATCTGGACATGAGTGGGGGGAATGAAGGGCGAGGGTCAAGGGAAAGAGAGCTTGGGGGAGCTGGAGATCCTAGCTGGATCAAGAACAGAGAGGGAGAACAAGGAATAAGAGACCATGGTAAATGAAGACCACATGAGAATAGGAAGAAGCAAAGTGCTAGAGAGGCCCACAGAAATCCACAAAGATACCCCCACAATAGACTGCTGACAATGTTTGAGAGACAGCCCGAACTGTCCTACTCTGGTGATAAGATGGCCAAACACCCTAATTGTCATGCTAGAAACCCCATCCAAAGACTGAGGGAACTGGATGCAGAGATTCATGGCTTGGCCCCAGGTGGAGCTCTGGGAGTCCAATTAACAAGAAAGCAGAGGGTTTATATGAGCAAGAATTGTCTAGATCAATGTTGGGTAAAGCACAGGGACAAATAGCCAAACAAATAGAAACACATGAACTATGAACCAATGACTGAGAGGCCCCCAACTGGATGAAGCCCTCTGAATGGGTGAGATATTTGATTGGCTTGATCTGTTTGGGAGGCATCCAGGCAGTGGGTCCGGGTCCTGTGCTCATTGCATGAGTTGGCTGTTTGAAACCTGGGGCTTATACAGGGTCACTTGGCTCAGCCTGGGAGGAGGGGACTGGACCTGCCTGGACTGAGTCTACCAGGTTGATCTCAGTCCTCGGGGGGAGGCTTTGTCCTGGAAGAGGTGGAAATAGGGGGTAGCCTGGGGGGAAGGGGAGGCGGGTGGGAGGGAGGAGAACAAAGGAATCTGTGGCTGATATGTAGAACTGAATTGTATTTTAAAATAAAATAAAATTAAATTAAAAAAATTAACAACTCATGAAAATCTAATATCCAAAATATACATATTGAACTCAAGAAATTAAATGACACAATAATTCTCACCTGATAAAAAACTTATATCTAAAGTATACATATTCAAATAAAGAAATCAAATAAATAAACAAAATTTCTCATCTGATAAATGTCTAATATCCAAATATTATTTACTGAACACTAGAAATTAAATAACAAATTTTGTCACCTGATAAAAGTCCAATATCAAAAATATTATATTAAACACTAGAAATCAAATAATAAAACAAATATTCTCATCTGATGAAGGTCTAATATCTAAATTAAACCTGTTGAACAGAAGAAATCAGATAAATAAAATAACAATTTTCATCATAGAAGTGTCGAATATAAAAAATATACATATTGAACACAAGATATCATTAATCAATTAAAAATTCTCACCTGATAAAGGTGCAATATCCAAAATATACATATTGAATATAACTAGCTAAATAAAAAAATTCTCATCTGATAAATGTCTTATATTGAAAATATACATATTGAACTTAATTAGATAAATAACACCAAAAAGTCACATCTGATAAAGGTCTACATCCAAAATATACATATTGAATGCAAGAAATAAAACAATAATTGTCACCTGATAAAGGTCTAATATCCAAAATATACATATTGAACTGAAGAAATCCGATCAATAAAACAAAAACTTTCATCAGCTAAAGGTCTAATATCCAAAATATACATGTTGAATACAAGGTATCAGACTAATATAACAAAAATTCTCACCTGATAAAGTATTAATATCAAAAATATGCATGCTGGACACAAGAAATCAAATATATAAAACAAAAATTCTCATCTGCAAAAGGTCTAATATCCAAAATATACATATTGAACTTAATAAGATAAATAAAACAAAAATTATCATCTGTTAAACATTTACTGTCCAAAATATACATACTTAACAGAAGAAATGAAATAAAACAAAAATTCTGATCTGATAAAGGTCTAATATAAAGAATGTACATAGTG
The DNA here is from genome assembly GCF_949786415.1 of Peromyscus eremicus. Lineage (NCBI taxonomy): Eukaryota > Metazoa > Chordata > Mammalia > Rodentia > Cricetidae > Peromyscus > Peromyscus eremicus. The sequence continues at coordinate 1,440,864 of NW_026734290.1, forward strand.
AACACAAGATATCAGATGAATAAAACAAAAACTTCATCTGCTAAAGGTCTAATATCCAAAATATACATACTGAACACGAAAAAATCCAACAAAACAAATGAAAATTCTAAATTGATAAGGATCTAATATCAAAAAATGCATATTGCACACAAGAAATTAGATAAATAAAACAAAAATTCTCATCTGATAAATGTCTAATATCCAAAGTATACATACTGAACACAAGAAATTAAATAAAACAAAAAATTCTCATCTGAAAAAGGTCTAATAACCAAAATAGACATATTGAACATAATAAGATAAATAAAATAAAAATTCTCATCCGTTAATGATATAATGTCCAAAATATACATACTAAGCACAAGAAATTAAATAAGACAAAAATTTTCATCTGATAAAGGCCTAATATCCAAAATATACATATTGAATAAAAGAAATCATACAAATAAAACAAAAATTCTCCTCTGAAATCGGTCCTATATCCAAAATATATATATTGAACATAATTAGATAAATAAAACAAAAATTCTCATCTGATAAAGGTCTAATATCAAAAATATACATAGTGAACACAAGAAATCAGATAAATAAAAGGAAAATTCTCATTTGATAGAGGTCTAATATCCAAATATACAGTTTGAACAAAGGAAATCAGATAAACAAAAATAAATTTTCATGTGAGAAAATTTTAATATCCAAAATACACATATTGAACAAAATAAATGAGAAAAAAACAATTATTAGAGGTAGGTCTAATATTCAAATATACATATTGAACATATTTAGATAAATGAAAACAAAAATTCTCATTGAATAAAAGTCTAATATCCAAGCCGTGTGGTGGTGGCGCACGCCTTTAATCCCAGCACTCGGGAGGCAGAGCCAGGCGGATCTCTGTGAGTTTGAGGCCAGCCTGGTCTATAAAGTGAGTTCCAGGAAAGGCGCAAAGCTACACAGAGAAACCCTGTTTCGAAAAAAAAAAAAAACTAAAAAAAAGTCTAATATCCAAAACATAGATATTGAAAACAGGATACCAGATAAATTAAACAAAATTTCTCATCTGATCAAGATCTAATGACAAGTATATATATTGAACACAAGAAATCAGGTAAATAAAACAAAAATTCTCATCTGATATCAAAAATATGCATACTGAACACATGGTATCAGATAAATAAATCAAGAATTCTAACCTGATAAAGGTCTAATATTCAAAATATACAAAAAACACAAGAAATCAGAAAAACAAAACAAAATTCTCATGTGATAAAGGTTTAACATGAAAAATGTATTTATTGAACACAAGAAATTAAACAAAACAAAACTTCTGTTCTGATAATGGTCTAATATAAAAATATACTTATTGAACACAAGAAATCAGACAAAAGAAGAATTCTCATCTGATAAAGGTATCTTTATAGGCGTTTCCTTCTTTAGGTTGTGAAAGTTTTCTTCTATGATTTTGTTGAATATATTTTCTGTGCCTTTGAGTTGGTATTCTTTTCGTTCTTCTATCCCTACTATTCTTACGTTTGGTCTTTTTATGGTGTCCCAAATTTCTTGGACATTTTGGGTCATGACTTTGTTGGCTTTAGTGTTTTCTTTGACTGATGAATCTATTTCCTCTACCGTATCTTCAACACCAGAGATCCGCTCTTCCATCTCTTGCACTCTGTTGGTTATGCTTGCATCTGTAGCTCCTGTTCATTTATTCAGATTTACACTTCCAGCATTTCCTCAGTTTGTGTCTTCTTTGTCTCCATTTCAGTCGGGCAGCAGACCTCCTGCAGGCAGATCAGACTACCACCATCCCCCATGAGACCCTGTAACCAAGCCCCACCTCCCTCCATCCCACCCATTCTTCGAGACTGCAACTGTTCCCTGAGACAGCGATGGCCAAGACCCGATTGGACTAAGAGGTGAGTCTTTATCCTCAATCCTGAACACCCCAGCCCCTAGGCTTTGGGCCCGGGGGCACAACCCTGCACCCATACACCACTACCCATTGCAGTCCCAGTTTCGGGCCAGTCAGCAGGCAGACCTACTACAGACAGTTCAGACTTCCACCATCCCCCACCAGACCTTGTAACTCACAAATCCCACCCCTCCCAACCCACCTGTGTGCCAAGATTACAACTACTCCCTGAGACAGAGCCCACAAGGGCCAATTGGACTAAGCACAAGGGCCAATTGGACTAAGAGCTTCTCCCTGAGACAAACAGTCCATCAGAATCCAATAGACCAAGAGCTCCCACTGGACCAAGATTATTGATCCGACTGAGAGAGCCTCCCTCAGACACAGACACTGCTTGCACCAAGTGGAGAAAGAGATGGATAGAGGCCAGTGCAAAAGTACAGTCAACAACAAAAAACACACCATGGTTCCATCAGAACCTACACCAGCAAGACCTGAACATCCCAACACAGAGGAAACAGAAGAAATCGACCTTAAAAATGATCTTAAGAAGATGTTAGAGATCGTTAAAGAGGAAATGAAAAATTCCCTTAAAGAATTAGAGGAAAAGTCAAACAAAAAATGTGAAGCAATCAGTAAATCCCTTGAAAGCCAAGAGAAAGCAATTAAATATTTGAGGGAAACAGCTCAAGATTTGAAATCTGATTTCTCATTTTCAATATGTATATTTTGCATATAGACATTTATTAGGTGAGAATTTTTGTTTTATTTAATTTCTTGCATTCAATATGTATATTTTGGTTATTAAACCTTTATCAGATGAGAATTTTTGTGTTGTGTATATGATTTCTTGTGTTTAATATATATATATGTATATATATATGTATAGATACAAGATCTTTATCAGATTAAAATTTTTGTTTTATTTAATTTCTTGAGTTCAATATGTAATTTTCAACATTAGAAGTTTATCAGACTAGGATTTTTGTTTAATTTATCTAATTATGTTACATTTATCAGATGAGGATTTCTGTTTTATTTATCTGATTTCTAGTGTTCAGTATTCATATTTTGGCTTAGTCCTTTATCAGATGAGAAGTTTTGTTTTATTTATCTGATTTCTTGTGTTCATTATGTATATTTTGAATATTAGAACTTTATCAGATGCAAATTTTTGTTTTCTTTATCTGACGTCTTGTGTACAATATGTATATTTCTGATATTGACCTTTATTAGGTGAGAATTTTTTTATTTATCTAATTATGTTTGATGTGTATGTTTGGGATAGTAGACCTTTATCATATGAGAATTTTTGTTTCATTTAATATCTGTGTTCAAAAAGTATATTAGGGATAGTAGACCTCTATCAGATGAGAATTTTCATTTTATTTATATTATTTATTGTGTTCAATATGTATATTTTGGATACTAGACCTTTATCAGATGAGAAATTTTGTTTTAATTAATTTCTTGTGTTCTGTATGTATATTTTGGATACTAGAAATTTATCATGTGATAATTTTTTGTTTTATTTATGTTATCATGTTCAATGTGTATACTTTGGGTATTAGAACATTATCAAATGATTTTTTTTATTTATCTGACTTCTTAGGATCAATGTGTATATTTTTGATATTAGACTTTTATCAGATGAGAATTTTTGTTTTATTTATCTGATTTCCAGTGCTCAATGTATATATTTTAGATATTAGACCTTTATCTGATGATAATTTTTGTTTTATTTTTCTGATTTCTGGTGTTCAGTATGTATTTTGGATATTAAACCTTTATGAGATGAGAATTTTTCTTTTATTTAATATCTTGTGTTCAATATGTATATTTTGGATATTAAAGTTTTATAAGATGAAAATTTTTGTTTTATTTACCTGATTTCTTGGATTCAACATGTATATTTTGGATATTAGTCCTTTTCCGATGAGAATTTTTATCTGACTTCTTGTGTTCAATATGTGTAATTTGGATATTAGACCTATACCCTGTGACAATTTTTGCTTTATTTATTTGATTTCTTGTGTTCAATATGTAATTTTGGATATTAGACCTTGATCAGATGAGAATTTTTGTTTTATTTAATTTCTTGTGTTCAATAAGTATATTTCTGATATTAGACTTTTATCCAATGAGGATTTTTTGCTTTATTTATCCAAGTATGTTCAATATGTATATTTTGGGTACTCGACCTTTATCAGATGATAATTATTGCTTTGTTTTTCTGTTTTCCTTTTTTCAATATGAATATTTTGTATATTAGACCTTTATCAGGTGACAATTTTATTTTATTTATCTAATTTCTTGTGTTCAATATGTATAATTTGGATATTAAAACTCTACTGCTGAGAATTTTTGTTTTATCTAATTTCTTGTTTTCAATAAGTATATTTTATATATTAGAACTACCGGTGAGAATTTTGTTGTTTCTAATTTCTTGATTTCAACATATATATTTTGGATATTAGAACTTTAGCAGATGAATTTTTGTTTTATTTAATTTCTTGTGTTCAATATGTATATTTTTGTTTTTAGACCTTCATCAGATGAGAATTTTTGTATTTTTATGTGATTTCTTGTGTTGAGTATGTATATTTTTGATACTAGATCTTTATCAGATGAGAATTTTTGCTTTATTTCCTTGGTTTCTTGGATTTGATTATGAATATTTTGGAAATTAGTACTTTATCAGATGAGAGTTTTTGTTTTCTTTACCTGATTTCTTGTGTTCTGTATGTATATTTTGGATATGAGACCTTTATCAGAAGAGAATTTTTGTTTTATTTTATTTCTTGTGTTCTTTAATTATATTTTTGATGTTTGAGCTTTATCGCATGAAAATTTTGTTTTCTTTTTCTGATTTTTTCTGTTCTATATGTATATTTTGGATATTAGAAAATTATCAGATGATAATTTTTGTTTTATTTATCTAATTATATTTGATATGTATATTTTTGAAATTAGACCCTAATCAGGTGAGAATTTTTGATTTATTTATCTGATTTCTTTGGTTCAATGTGTATATTTAGGATTTTAGACCTTTATTAGGTATGAATTTTTGTTTGATTTATCTGATTTCTTGTGTTCAACATGTATATTTTAGATATGACTTATGTCAGATGAGAATTTTTTATATATAGATGATGTCTTGTGTTCAATATTTATAGTTTAGGTATTAGACCTTTATCACATGAGAATTTTTGTTTTATTTAACTAATTATGTTCAATATGTATATTTTGGATATTAGACTATTGTCAGATGAGAGATTTTGTTTTATTTTTCTGATTTCTTGTGTTCTATAAGTATATTTTTGATAGTAGAACTTTACCGGTGAGAATGTTTGTTTTATCTAATTTCTTGTGTTCCATATGTATATTTCTTTTCTTTACTAAGAAATTTTCACCGGGCGGTGGTGGCGCACGCCTTTTTCCCAGCACTCGGGAGGCAGAGCCAGGTGGATCTCTGTGAGTTCGAGGCCAGCATGGACTACCAAGTGAGTTTGAGGAAAGGCGCAAAACTACACAGAGAAACCCTGTCTCGAAAAACCAAAAAAAAAAGAAAAAAAAAAAGAAATTTTCTACTCACTCTATATACCACCAACAGTCCCATCGCCTCCCTCCTCCCGTCTCCCAAACCTCCAGCCTAAGCCACTCTATATCTGCACTTCCCTCAAATCAAGGTCTCCCATGGGGAGTCAGCAGAGCCCTGCACACTGAGCCTAGACCGGTCCAAGCCCTTTCCCACTGTACCAAGGCTGCGCAGGGAACCACACTACAGACACCGGATACCTAAAGCCCTACCCATGCAGCAGGAATGGATTCTGATCCCCCTGCCTGGGTATTCCCCAAACAGTTTGAGCCAAACAACCGTCTTCCATATCCAGAAGGCCTAGTCCAGTCCCATTGGGGCTCCACAGCCACCAGTCCACACAGTCCACAGTTCATGGGCTTCCACTAGTGTGGCTGGTCATCTCTGCACGTCCTCCCATCATGATCTCGACGTCCCTTGTCTGCAGTATCTCTCCTCTCTCTCATCAATTGGATTCCCAGAGCTCAGCCTGGTGCCTGGCCGTGAATCTGTGTATCTGTCTCTATCAGTCACTGGACAAAGGCTCTATGATGACAGCTAGGTTATTCACTAGACTGGTCACCAGAGTAGACTGGCACAGGCACCCTCTGGACCACTGCCAGCAGACCAAGGTGGGATCAACCTTGTGGATTCCTGAAAGACTCCCCAGCACCCTGCCTTTTCCTATTCCCATGATGTCCTCATCTATCATGGTATATCTTCCTCCCTGCCCTCCCACTCTGTCCCTGTTCCAGCTTGACCCTCCCATGTCCCTATGTTTTCATCCCCCACTCCTCACCCTCTGCCACCCCCCCACACCCAGTCCACTCATGTAGATCTCATCCACTTCTCCTTCACAAGATCATCCATGTGTCCCTCCTAGGGTCTTTTCCTGTTAGCTAGCCTCTCTGGAGTTGTGGGTTGCAGTCTGGCCATCCTTTCCCTCACATCTGGTATCTACTTATGAGTGAGTACATACTATGTTTGTCCTTCTGAGTCTGGGTTACTTCACTCAAGATGATATTTTCTAGTTCTATCCATTTGCCTGCAAATTTCATGATGTCATTGTTTTTTACTGCTGTATATATTATTTACCATTTATATTTACCATTGTATATATGAGCCACATTTTCTTTATCCATTCTTCAGTTGAGGGGCCTACCGTTGATAATTTTTCTTATTTTCTAAAAATAGTATTCAATATGTATATTTTAGATATTAGACTTTTATCAGATAGGAATTTATTTATTTGATTTCATGTGTTTAATATGTATATTTTTGATATTAGACATTTATCAGGTGAGAATTTTTGCTTATTTATCTAGTATCATGTATTCAAAATGCAGATTTCTGATATGAGACCTTTATCAGATGAGAATTTTCATTTTATTTATCTAATTTCCAGCATACAATATGTATATTTTGGATATTAGATCTTTAACACATGAAAGTATTTGCTTTATTTATGAGATATCTTGTGTTCAATATGAATGTTTTGGATATTAGACCTTGATCAGATGAGAATTTTTGTTTTATGTATTTGATTTCTTGTATTCAGCATGCATATTTTCAATATTAGTTCTTTATCACGTGAGAATTTTTGTTTTATTTATTTCTTGTGTTCAATATGTATATATTTGATATTGGACCTCTATCAGATGACAATTTTTATTTATCTAATTTCTTGTGTTGGATACACATATTTTTGATATTAGACCTTTATCATGTGAGAATTTTTGTTTTTTTAATCTGGTATGCTGTGTTTACTATGTATGTTTTGGATGTTAGACCTTTGTCAGGTGAGAATTTTTGTTTTATTTATCTAATTATGTTCAATATGTATATTTTGGATATTAGACATTTATCAGGTGAGAATTTTTGTTTTATGTATATATTGATTTCTTGTGTTCAGTATGCATATTTTTTATATTAGTTCGTTATGAGATCAAAATTTTTGTTTTTTTAATTTCTTGTGTTCAGTAAGTATATTTTGAATATTAGACTTTTATCAGATGAGAATTTTTGTTTTATAAATTTGATTTCTTGTGTTCATATGTATATTTTTGATATTCTTTATCAGGTGAGAATTTTTTTAATTTCTTGTGTTCAATATGTATATTTTTGATATTAGACCTTTATGAGATGAGAATTTTCTTATTATTTATCAGATATCCTATGTTCTTTATGTATATTTTGGTAATGGGACCTTTAAAAAATGAGAATTTTTCTTTTATTGAGTTATTTTCAATATGTTTCTTTTTGATATTAGACTTGTATCAGAAGAGAATTTTGGTTTTATTTATCTGATTTCTTCTGTTCAATGTTCATATTTTGGATATTAGACCTACCGCTGATAATTTTTTAATTTCATTCAATATGTATATTTTGGATATTATACTTTTATCAGAGGAGAATTTTTTTGTTTATCTGATTTCTTGTGTTCAATATGTATATTTTGGTTATAAACCTTTATCAGATGTGAATTTTTATTTTGTTTATGTGATTTCTAATGTTCAATATGTATATTGTTGACATTAGACCTACTGCCAATATATTTTTTCTTATTTATTGTGTTCAATATGTATATTGTGGATATTATACTTTTTTTTTTCGGTTTTTCGAGACAGGGTTTCTCTGTGTAGCTTTGCGCCTTTCCTGGAACTCACTTGGTAGCCCAGGCTGGCCTCGAACTCATAGAGATCCTCCTGGCTCTGCCTCCTGAGGGATATTATACTCTTATCATATGACAAGTTTTTTTTATTTATTCGATTTCTTGTGTTCAACATGTATATTTTTGATATTACATCTTTATCAGATGAGAAATTTTGTTTTATTTATCTAATTTCTTGTGTTTAATGTGCATATTTTTGATATTAGTCCTTTATCAGATGTGAATCATTTATCTGGTATCCTGTGTTTAATATATATATATATATATATATATATATATATATATATATATATATATATATATATATATATATATATATATTGATATTTGAATTTTTTATCAGATTGGAATTTTAGTTTTATTTATCTGATTTCTTGTGTTCAGTATGGATATTTTGTTATTGGACATTTATCAGATGGAATTTCCCTCTTCTATATCTGGTATCTTGAGTTGAATATCTATATTTTGGACATTATACCTTTATTAAATATGAATTTTTGTTTTTTAAAGCTATTATCTTGTGTTCTTTATGTCTATTTTGAATATTAGGCCTTTATCAGATCAGAAATTTTGTTTTCTTTATCTGATTTCTGGTGTACAATATGTATATTTTTGATATTAGATCTTTAGCCGATGACATTTTTTATTATTTGTCTGATTTCTTGTGTTTAGTATGTATACTTTGGATATTTAACTTTTATCAGATGAGAATTTTTGTTTTATTAATCTAATTATGTGCAGTATGTATATTTTGGATTTGAGACCTTCATCAGATGAGAATTTTTGTTTCATTTATCCAGTTACATTCAATATGTATATACTTGATATTAGACATGTATCAGATCAGAATTTTTGTATTATTTATCTGATTTCTAGTTTTCAATATGTATATTTTGGATAATGACTTTAATCAGTTGATAATTTTGTTTTATTTAATTTCTAGTGTTCAATATGAATATGTTTGATGTTAGACTTTTATCAGATGAGAATTTTTGTTGTATTTATCTGTTATCCTGTGTTCAATATTTATATTTTGAATATTAGATCTTTATCAGATGAGAATTTTTGTTTTATTTATTTAAATCTTGTGTTTGATATGCATATTTTTTATATTAGACCTATATCAGATGAGAATTTTCATTTTATTTATCTGATTTCTTGTGTTCAATATGTATAATTTGGATATTACACCTTTAACCAGTGAGAACTTTTCTATTCTATTATTTATCTGATTTCTAGTTTTCAATACATATATTTTGGATAATGACTTTATGAGATGAGAATTTTTATTTAATTTCTTGTGTTTGATATGTATATATTGGATATTAGACCTTCATCATATGAGAATTTTTGTTTTATTTAATTTCATTTATCTGATTTTTAGTCTTCAATATGTTTATTTTGGATAATGACATTTATCAGGTTAGAATTTTTGATTTATTTAATTTCTTGTGTTCAATATATACGTTTTGGTATTGGACCTATATGGTGAGAATTTATGTTTCAATTATCTGATTTCTTGTGTTCAATTTGTATGTTGTGGATATTAGATATACTGCTGATAAATTCTGTTTTTTTCTATATAATGGTGTTCAATATGTATATTTTGGATCTTAGAGGTTTATCAGATGAGAATTTTCATTTTATACACCTGATTTCTTGTGTTCAAAATTTATATTTAGGAAAATAGATATTTATTTCAAATCAGAATTTTTGTTTATTTAATTTCTTGTTTTCAATATGTATATTTTTATATTAGTCCTTTATCACATGAAAATTTTATTTTGTTTTTCTGAATTCTTGTGTTCTATATGTATATTTTGAATAGGAGACCTTTATCAGATGAGAGTCTTTGTTTATATATCTGATTTCTTGTGTTCAGTATGTATATTTTGGATATTAGATCTTTATCAGATGAGAATTTTTGTTTTATTTATCTAATTATGTTCAATATGTCTGTTTTAGATATTAGACCTTTATCAGATCACAATTTTGTTGTATTTATCTGATTTCTTGTGTTCAATATGTATATTGTGGATGTTAGACCAATAGGTGAGAATTTTTGTTTTTTTCTTATTTATTAGGTTCAGTATGTATATTTTGGATATTACACTTTTATCAAATGACAGTTTTTTTTATCTGATTTCTCATTTTTAATATGTATACTTTTGATATTAGGTTTATATCAGATAAGAATTTTTATTTTATTTTCTAATTTCTTGTGTTCTACATGCATATTTTGGGTATTAGACCTGCATCAGATGAGATTTTTCATTTTATTTCTCTGTTATCCTGTTTTTAATTGTATATTTTGGATATTAGACATTTATGAGATGAGAATTTTTGTTTTACTTATCTAATTTTTTGTGTTGATATGTATATTTTGTATATTATATCTTTATCTGGAGCGTATTTTTGTTTTATGTATTTAATTATGTTTAAAGTGTATATTTTGGGTATTAGACATTTATCAGAGAAGAATTTTTCTTTTATTTAAATAATGTTCAATATGTCTGTTTTGAATATTAGGCCTTTATCAGATCAGAATTTTTATTTTATTTATCTGATTTCATGTGTTCAATATGTATATTTTGGATATTAGACCTACTGCTGATAATTTTTGGTTTTTTTTATACATTGTGTTCAACATGTACGTTTTGGATATTATACATTTACCGGATGAGAATTTATTTTATTTATCTGATTTCTTGTGTTCAATATTTATATTTTGGATATTAGATCTTTATTAGATGAGAATTTTTTTTATTTTTCTGATTTCTTGTGTTTAATGTGTACATTTTGGACATTTGGTTTTTATCAGCAGATAATTTCTGTTTTATTTATCTAATTACAATCAATATGAATATTTTTCTTATTAGTCCTTCAACGCATTAGAATTTTGTTTTGCTTTTTTTGATTTCTTGTGTTCTATCTGTATATTTTGAATGTTAGACCTTTCTCAGGTGAGAATTTTTGTTTTATTTAATTTCTTGTGTTCAATATGTACATATTTGATATTAGACCTTCATCAGATGAGAATTTTTGTTTTATTTATCTCATATCCTGTCTTTAATATGTATATTTGGATATTAGACCTTTATCAGATGAGAATTTTCATTTTATTTATCTAATTATGTTCAATATGTCCTTTTGCAATATTAGAGCATTATCAAATCAGAATGTTTTCATATTTATCTGATTTCTAGTGGTCAATATGCATATTTTGGGTATTAGAACTACAGCTAATAATTTTTGATTTTTTCTAATTTATTGTGTTCAATATGTATATTTTGGATATTAGACCTTAATCAGTGAGAATTTTGTTTTGTTTATCTGATTTCTTGTGTTTTATATATACATTTTGAATATTAGACCTTTATAAGGTAAGAAATTTAGTTATATTTATCTGATTTCTTGTGTTCAACATGTATAGTTTTGATATTAGATCTTCATCAGATAAGAATATTTGTTTTATTTGTCTTAATTCTTGTGTTCAATATGTATATGTTGGATATGATATATTTATCAGGTGAGAATTTTTTTTATTCATATAATTATGTTTATTATGTCTGTTTTGCATATTAGATCTTTATTAGGTGAGAATTTTTTTTTATTTGATTTCTTGTGTTCAATATGTATATTCTGGATATTAGACCTACCGCTGACAATTATTTTTTCTTGTTTATTGTTTTCAATATGTATATTTTGTATATTAGGCATTTATCAGATAAAAATTTTTTATTTATCTAATTTCTTGTGTTCAACATATATTCTTTGGATATTATATCTTTATCAGATGAGAATTTTTGTTTCATTTCTATGATTTTGTGTATTCAATATGTATATTTTGGATATCAGATCTTTATTAGAGAATTTTCATTTTACTTATCTGATTTCCTGTGTTCAATATGTATATTTTTGATATTAGACCTTTATCAGATGAGAATTTTTATTTTATTTATGTGATTTCTTGTGTTATATATGTATATTTTAGATATTAAACATTTATCAGGTGAGAATTTTTGTTTTATTTATTTAATTATATTGAATATGTCTGTTTTGGATATTTGACTTTTTCAGCTCAGAATTTTTGTTTTATTTATCTGATTTCTTGTGTTTAATATGTATATTTTGGATATTAGATCTACCACTAATAATTTTTTATTAGTAATTGTATTCAATATTTACATTTTGGATATTAAACCATTATCAGATGAGAATTTTGTTTTGTTTTTCTAATTTCATGTGTTCCATATGTATATTTTTAATATTAGACCTTTATCTGGTGAGAACTTTGGTTTATTTATCTGATTTATTGTGTTCAATATGTATATTTTGTATATTCGACCTTGATCAGGTGAGAATTTTTGTTTTATATATTTGATTTCTTGTATTCATATGTGTATTTTGGATACAGTTTTTCTAAGGTGAGAATTTTTGTTTTATTTAATTTCTGTGTTCAATATGTATATTTTTGACAATACACCTTTATCAGATGAGAAATTTCATTTTATTTATCTGATTTCTTGTGTTCTGTATGTTTATTTTGGATATTAGACTTTTATTAGATGAGAATTTTCCTTTAATTTAACTACTTATGTTCAATACATCTGTTTTGGATAATATACCTTTATCTGATGTGAATATTCATTTTCTTTATCTGATTTCTTTTATTCAATATTTATATTTTCCATATTAGATCTACATCAGGTGAGATTTTTTGTTTTATTTACCTGATTTCTTGTGTTCAATGTGTATATTTTGGATACTAAATATTTATCAGGTGACAATTTTTGTTTTATTGATCTAATTATCTTCAGTATGTCTGATTTGGATATTTGACATTTATCAGATCAGAATTTATGTTTTATTTTTTTGATTTCTTGAGTTCAATATGTATGTTGTGGATATTAGAACTAACATTGATAATTTTTGTTTTTTTAATTATTGTATTCAATATGTATATTTTAGATATTAGATTTTTATCAGATGGGAATTGTTCTATTTATCTGATTTCTTTTGTTCAATATATATATATATATGATGTTAGACTGTTATCAGATGAGAATTTTTGTTTTTTTTAATATTGTATTCTGTGTTTAATATGTATATTTTGGATATTAGACATTTATCAGATGAGAATTTTTGTTTTATTTATCCAGTTTCTTGTGTTCCGTATGCATATTTTTGATATTAGACCATTATTGGATGAGAATTTCTTGTATATTTTGGATATTAGATCTTTATGAGATGGGAATTTTTGTTTATTTGTCCAATTTCTTGTGTTCAATAGGTGTATTTTTTATATTAGAACATTATCAGATGAGAATTTTTGTTTTATTTAATTTCTGGTGTTTCATAGTAATATTTTTGTAATTTGACCTTTGACACATGATAATTTTTTGTTTTTTTTAAATCTTGTGATCAATATGTATATTTTCGATATTAAACCTTTATCAGATGAAAATTTTTTATTTATCTGATTTCATGTGATCAATATGTATATTTTTGATATTAGATCTTTATCACATGAGTATTTTTCTTTTATTTGTCTGATTTCTTGTGTTCAATATGTATATTTTGGATAATAGACCTTTATCATGTGAGAATTTTTGTTTCATTTAATTTCTTGTGTTCAGTGTGAATATTTTTGATGTTACTTTTATCAGATGAATTATTGTTTTATATATCTAATTATGCTCAATATGTACATATTTGATATAAGACCATTCTCAGTTCAGAATTTTAGTTGTATTTATCTGATTTCTTTTTTTTTTTTTTCTGAGACAGGGTTTTCCTGTGTAGCTTTGCGCCTTTCCTGGAACTCACTTGGTAGCCCAGGCTGGCCTTGAACTCACAGAGATCCGCCTGGCTCTGCCTCCCGAGTGCAATATTTTTAATTTTAAACTTACCACTGATAATTTTCTTTTCTAGTTTATTGTGTTCAATATGTAGATTTTGGATATTAGATGTTTACTAGAGGAGAATTTTTGTTTTATTTATCTGACCTCTTGTGTTTGATATGAATATTTTTGGTATTAGACCTTTATCAGGTCAGAATTTTTGTTTTATTTTTCTAAATTCTTGTGTTCAATATGTATATTTTGGGTATTAGACATTTATCAGATAAGAATTTCTGTTTTATTTAATTTCTTGTGTTCAGTACATATATTTTGGATATTAGACCTTCATCAGATGAGAATTTGCATTTTATTTATCTAATTATGTTAAATGTGTCCATTTTTTGATATTACACCTTTAGAATATGAGTATTTTTATTTTATATATTTGATTTCTTGTGTATAGTATGCATATTTTGGATATTAGTTCGTTATCAGGTGGATTTTTGTTTTATTTAATTTCTCATGTTCAGTGTGTGTATTTTGGATATTAGATCTTCATGAGATGAAAATTTTTGTTTTATTTATCTAGTAATGTTCAGTATGTCTGTTTTGGATTTAGGACCTTTATCAAATCAGAATATTTGTTTTATTTATCTGGTTTCTAATTTTCAATATATATATTTTGGAAGATGACCTTTGTCAGGTTAGAATTTTTAGATTATTTAATTTCTTGTGTTCAATATGTATATTCTGGTATTAGAGCTTTATCAGATCATAATTTTTTTAATTATCTGATTTCCTGTGTTTAATATGTATATTGTGAATATTAGACCTAACACTGATAATTTTTGTTTTTTTCTAAATTAATGTGTTCAAAATGTATATTTAAATTATTATACTTTTATGAAATGAGAATTTTTTTTTATTTACCTGATATCTTGTGTTCACTATGTATATTTTGGATATTAGACCCTTATCAGGAGAGAATTTTTGTTTTATTTATCAGATTTCTTGTATTCAGCATATTAGACCTTTATCAGATCAGTATTTTTGGTTCATTTAATTTCTTGTGTTCAATATGTATATTTTTCATATTAGTTCTTTATCACATGAGATTTTTTTTTCTGATTTCTTGTGTTCTGTATTTACATTTTGAGTATTAGACCTTCATCAGGTGAGATTTTTTGTTTTATTGATGTGACTTCTTGTGTTCAATATGTATATATTTGTATTAGACCTTCATCAGTTGAGAATTTTTGTTTTGTGTATTTCACATCCTGTTTTTAATATGTATATTTTGGATATAAGGCATGTGTAAGATGAGAATTTTTATTTTGTTTATCTAATGTCTTATTTTCAATATGTATATTTAGGATATAAAACTTTATCAAGTGAGAGTTTCTTTTTTTTTTAATTTCTTGTGTTCAGTATGTATATTTTGGATATTAGACCTTTATCAGATGAGGATTTTTGATTTATATATTTGATTTCTTGTGTTCAATATGTATATTTTTGACCTTAGACCTTTATCAGATGAGAATTTTCATTGTATTTATGTAATTATGTTGAATATGTTTATTTTCAATATTAGACATTAATTAGATGAGAATTTTTGTTTTATTTATTTTCTTGTGTTCAATAAGATAATTTTTTGTAATTTGACCTTTATCACATGAGAATTTTTTTTATTTCTTGTATTCAATCTTTATATTTTTGATGTTAGACCTCTATCAGATGAGAATTTTTTTTAATTATCTGAATTCTTGTCTTCTATATTTATATTTAGTATATTAGACTTACTGCTGATAATTTTTGCTGTTTTTTTTCTAATTTCTTGTGTTTAATATGTATATTTTGGATATTAGACCTTTATCATGTTAGAATTTTTGTTTCCTTCATCAGATATCTTGTGTTCAGTATGTATAATGTGGTTATTAGACCTTTATTAGGTGAGAAGTTTTGTTTTATTTAATTTCTTGTTTTCAATAAATACATTTTGATATTAGACTTTTAACTGATATAATTTTTTGTTTTATATATCTAATTATGTTCAATATGTATTTTTTGAAATTAGGTCTTTATCAGATGAGACTTATTTTTATTTATCCGATTTCTTGTTTTCAATATATATATTTTGGATAATAGACCTTAATCAGATGAGAATTTTTGTTTTATTTATTTATTTATGTTCAATATATATATTTTAAAAATTAGACCTTTATCAGATGAGAAGTTTTGATTTATTTGTATGATATCTTGTGTTCAATGTATATATTTTGGATATAGACCTTAATCTGATGAGAATTTTTATTTTATTTATGTGATTTCTTCTGTTCAGTGTATTGATTTTGGATATTAGACCTTTTACAGATGAGAATTTTTGTTTTATTTATCTGATTTCCTGTGTTCAGTATGCATATTTTGGATATAATTTCTTTTTCAGGTGAGAATTTTTGTTTTATTTAATTTCTTGTGTTCAGTAAGCATATTGTGGAAATTAGACCTTTATCAGTTGATAATTTTTTATTTAATTTTTTTAGTATGTATATTTTGGATATTAGACCTTTATCAGACCAGAGTTTTTGACTTATTTATCTGATTTCTTTTTTTCAATATGTTTTTTTTTTTTTTTTTTTTTTTTTTTTTTGGTTTTTCGAGACAGGGTTTCTCTGTGTAGCTTTGCGCCTTTCCTGGAACTCACTTGGTAGCCCAGGCTGGCCTCGAACTCACAGAGATCCGCCTGGCTCTGCCTCCCGAGTGCTGGGATTAAAGGCGTGCGCCACCACCGCCCGGCCTCAATATGTTTTTTTTATATTAGAGCTTTATCAAAAGAAAATTTTTGTTTTATTTAATTTCTGGTTTTCAATATGTATGTTTTGGATATCAGAAATTTATCAGAATAGAATTTTTGTTTTACTTATCCAATTATGTTCCTTATGTATATTTTGGATAATAGACCTATATCAGATGGAAATTTTTGTTTTATCAAATATGTATATTTTTGATATTATACCTACATCACAACAGAATTTTTATGTTATTTATGTGATTTCTAGTTTTCAATTTTGTATATTTTGGATAATGACGATTATCAGGTGAGAATATTTGTTTCATTTAGTTTCTTGTGTTCAATATGTATATTTTGGATATTAGAATAGTTTCAGATAAGAAACTTTTGTGTTGCTTTTCTAATTATGTTCAATATGTGTATTTTGGATATTAGATGTTCATCAGATCAGAATTTTTGTTTTATTTATCTAATTATATGCCGTGTGCATATTTAGAATATTAGACCTTTATCAGGTGAGAATTTTTTTTTATTTAATTTCTTGTGTTCAGTATGTATATTTTGGAATATTAGACCTTTAACAGATGAGAAATTTTGTTTTATTTATCTATTTATGTTCAATTTGTATATTTTGGATATTAGACCTTATCAGATGAGAATTTTTGTTTAAATATTTGATTTCATGTGTTCAGTATGAATATTTTTGATATTAGTTCTTCATAAGGTGTAGATGTAACCAACCGTCTTATTAAATAAGAAACACAGAAGCAATGCAAAGAAGAAAGCCAAGAGGTCAGAGCTAAGAGCTAAAAGCTTACCCTTCCTCCTGCAGTGGTCTTACCTCTCTGAAACAGAGCTACTTCCTGTGTTAAAGTCTTTATATAGACTTTCTGTTCTGCCTTCTCATTGGTTGTAAACCCAACCACATGACTACCTCCTCACTGCCTGTCTGTATAGAGCTCCAGGTCCCACTGCCTGGATGCCTCTCAAACAGATGAAGCTAATCAACTGTCTCACTTATCCAGAGGGCCTGATCCAGTTGGGGGCTCCTCAGCTATTGGTTCATAGTTCATGTGTTTCCATTAGTTTGGCTATTTGTCCTTGTGCTTTTTCCAGTCTTGGTCTCAATAATTCTTGCTCATATAATCCCTCCTCTTTCTCGCCAATTGGACTCCTGGAGCTCCACCTGCGGCCTGGCTGTAGATCTTTGCATCCACTTCACTCAGTCATTGGATGAGATTTCTAGCACAACAGTTAGGGTGTTTGGCCATCCTATACCAGAGTAGGTCAGTTCAGGCTTTCTCTTGACCATTGCCAGTTATCTATTGTGGAGGTATCTTTGTGGATTACTGGGGACCTCTCTAGTATTTTGCTTCTTCCTATTCTCATGTGGTCTTCATTTATCTTGGTCTTTTATTCCTTGTTCTCCCTCTCTGTTCTTGATCCAGCTGGGATCTCCTGCTCCCCTAAGCTCTCTTTCCTTCAACCCTTGCCTTCAATAACCCCACTCACATCCAGGTTGTTCATATAGATCTCATCCATTTCTCTGTCATTGGGCAATCTCTGTGTCTTTCTTAGGGTCCTGTTTTCTAGGTAGCCTCCCTGGAGTTGGGAGTAGCAGTCTAGTCTTCCTTTGTTTTACATCTAGTATCCTCCTATGGGTGAGTACATACCATGTTTGTGTTTCTGAGTCTGGGTTACTTCACTCATGATGATTTTCTCTAGATCCATCCATTTGCCTGCAAACCTCATGATGTCATTGTTTTCTTCTGCTGAGTAGTACTCCATTGTGTATATATACCACATTTTATTTATCCCTTCTTCCGTTGAAGGGCATCTAGGTTGTTTCCAGGTTCTGGCTATTACAAACAACACTGATATGAACATAGCTGAGCAAGTGCCCTTGTGGTATAATTGAGCATTCCTTGGATTTCTGTGGAAACAAAAGCAGAACCTCTTTTCCAAAGTAACATATCATTATATCCAAATTTTGAAGTCAAGGTACCTTTAAAATTTACATTTTGGCATAACTGAACAGCTTTTACAATTAAATGTTTTTCTTCAGTTACAAATATCAAAGACAACATAATCTATATTCTCTGTGTGATAGCCATCTTTACGTGGCTTATTACTTTTATTGTTTTTTTAAAGAGTTTACTTTTAAAAACTATTTGTTTATATAATTGTATATATTCCTTTTTATCTCTTTTTGAAGCCTACGGCACTGTGGCTATTGGCTCTGCCCACTTTAGCTTCCCAACATGGCGGTTCTGCCAGCTCTGGGAGCCATCAAGTCTCAGAAATAGTGGGTCTATGCTTTTATCAAAGCAGTGTGTAGCCCAGAAAGCTCTCTCCCTCTTTTTTTTTAAATACTAGTAAAGACTAAATCTAACACACAGCGTAATGTGCCGCTGGCACACGTCTCATTCCCACTATACTGCAGGTCAAGTGCACATGCCAGGAACCTGCCAATAGTTCAAACCCGCGTTTTGCAGCGTCTAGCTGCCCATGTGAGACATGAAGCAGGAACCTGGTTTTGGCTCTGTTTATAATTAGTTATTAAATATTGTTAGGTTTAAGGTGGAAACTCGAGCCATTGGGCGCCATTTGTAGCTGGAGAATTTTTCTCCAGCTCCCACCACCAAGTCCCACCAGTCCCAGAGCCCACTTATAAAATAAACACACAGACTCTTACATTATTTAAACTGCTTGGCCATTAGCTCAGGCTTATCATTGTCTAGCTCTCACTCTTATATTCAGCCCATTTCTATTAATCTTTACTTTGCCACGTGGCTTGTGGCTTACCGGTACTTTACATCTTTCTTGTCTTGGCAGTGGCTCCAGCTGGTCTCTCTTTTCTTCCTCCTTCCTCCATTCTCCTCTCTCCTTGTCCCACCTATACTTCCTGCCTGGTCACTGGCCAATCAGTGCTTTATTTATATAGAGCGATATTCACAGCATAAAGGAGATATAATAAACTGATAGTAATTATTTTATAACTTGAGATAATTCTGACTTTCAAGTGTCTTACATTCCAATTAGAAGAAATAGCCTGACAGAATAGTCTATATAAGTGAAAGAGAGCTGTTTTTGGAGGTTATTGCTCTTTTGATGGTCCTCCATCCAGCTCCTAAGTAAATCATACATCTAGGCTTATTCTTACTTATGAGTACTCATAAGTTTGGCTTAATTTCCAGCCAGCTTTTCTTAAATTAACCCTTTTATCTTTTGCCTTTGGCTTTTCTTATTCTCTAATTCTGTAATTCTTACTCTTACTCTGTGGCTTGCTGTGTAGCTGGGTGGCTGGCTCCTGGAGCCCTCCTCCTCCTCCTCCTCCTTCTCTGACTCCTTGATTTTAGAGCTTTCTACCCAGTTTTCTCCTATATATACTGTGAGCCTGCAAGTCCCACTTATTTTTTCTCCTTTCTTGCTATTGGCCAGTTCTTTATTAAATCATCAGTTGTTTTACACAAGCACAGTAACATAGCTTCACAGAGTTAAACAAATTCAACATGTACAAAAGCAGTACACCTTAAAATAATATTCTATCACATAGAGTTACTTGGTACCTACAACAAATGAACTTCAGTGCCAAAGTAATAGGCAGAAAATCACATGTGGAAACAAACAGGTATAACCATACTGATAGTCCACAATTTACCCTTTAAAGTTAAATTAGTGAATGAGAAAATGAAGGTCACTACATATTGATAAAGTGAGAAATTCAACAAGAGTCCATAAACACATGTTCTTGTGACATTGATGTTCCCAATTTTATAAAGCACTCACTACAAAATATGAGATAACAGATAGAATTCATCATTATTTGGGGTGATTTTAATACATGATTATATCAGATTAACACATGGAGGCTAGAAAACAAAACACTGAACAATCAGTGAGATGCTAAAGAAATTGGGAGTGGATTCCAAAGTTCTTAGACACAAATGGTGGTAGGAATAGAGCATAACATTCTTGAAATGTATGAAAATAACAGAGCATTGGAATCTACAAAAAATAAAGTGTTGCAAGAGGGAAGTCAAAGTCTATTTGATATAAAGGTATACATTTAAAAATTAGGGACTAGTAGATGGTTCAGCAAGTAAAGGTACATGACAACAAGTCTGAATTCAATTCCTGGGAAACATGGTAGAATAAAGGCATTGAGCACTATTAAACTATTCCCATCCACCATCTACATGTGAGTTATAGTGTGTGCACAACTGAGTGAATGCTATGTTTGTGAGTTTATTCACAAATAACTATGTGTTGAAAACATAAAAATGAAATATCATTAGTCAGAAAGAAACAACAATGATCAGAACTCAAGTCAATGAGTTCTGAATCTCAACCCATACAGCACAAGAGAATACTCAGCCAATACTAATGAAATCAAACCTGGCAAATCATACAAAAGAACCAGTAAAACACTTAGTTCTATAAAAGGATCACCGTATACAACACACTCCTCTAATAAGAATGACACCACTTCAAGTTAAAAGACCACACAAATTGAAGGATGAATGGAACCTCACAATTAGCTGGGTCAGGGCCCAGAAGCTTCAGAAACAAAAATCACTGATGCTGGGTCAGGGGGCAGAGCTCAAGACCTCTCAGCATGGCAGAGCTACATATTGACATGGAGAGTAAAACAGTCCATCAGTGGTAATATGGGCATCACGTTCAAAAGTGACAATACATTCAGTCTTCCCTAGTGTTATTGACACTGTGGTTCTAACATTTTGGAGAGCATCAGATAGGAAATTTGGTCAACAACGGTGGGAGAGGACAAAAGAAAAGAGAACAGAACACACAGTAAACACTGCTGCCTATCTCCCACTGAGGTCTCTATAAGTGTGAACTAACAGCTTGTCAAAGTGAAGAGACCACCTTGGCATGCAGAGCATGGGAGGAAGAAGGCCACATGCCACCCAACAAGGTGACAAAAAGAATGACTCACTTGACCTATGCAGGGGGCCCTCCTACTTGCAAGCTGCTATCCCCACTGTGATCATACATAAACCCTGGAAAGCGAATGTGCAAAAAGCAAATGGTGCTGGACTTTGAACTTATTCCCTCAAGGCTGTTCATAGCACCTCTCTCCTCATAATGACATGAAGATATGTGATGTGTGACTGATCCATCTGCATCATTGGACTGCAGCTTCAGGCAGAGAAGCAGGGATTGATTGCCAAATGATTCTCACAAAACACTCACTTCCCAGAACTACTGGTGCATATCCACCCTGGTAGAGGCAGATACTCTCCTGGACTCCTCTTTCTCAAATAAATACCTTTCTCAAAAGAATTTTGGGTGTGATGATCTTCATTCACTGGCATAGAGAAGATCCTTGTTGAGATGTCCCCCAGTGGACAGAGCAAGAGGGAGCTGAAAGAGCAGAGCAAGGAGGAGCTGAACAGAAGATCTTTGCTGAGATGTCCCTCAGTGGACAGAGCCATAAAGAGCTAAAAAGTTTTTTCCCTTTTTGCAGAGTGAAGCAAAAGAAAGCCACACCATAGGCAAGAGAAGCAGAGCTCTGCTAGGAAGCCCCCTTATGAGGGGACTGAGCAAAGCTCAGCTGTAGCAGCTCTCCAGGAGAAGAGCAGGATTTTTGTATCCTGCAGGGAGATCATCCCCCATCAGTTCCAGGCCTGAATTTCCCAAGATGTCAGAAAATTGTCCCATCCAGTGTTGGGCTGCTTCTTTGCAGTTCCAGCTGTCAGAGCTGTGCACAACAGCTCCAGGTCTCTGGGACACCTTCAGGGCAGAGCTGTTGTGAGCAGCTTGAGGTGTCCAGGATACCTCACCCTCCAGGGCTAATTGTCCCTTGCAGTTTCAGCCATCAGAGCTTTGCTAAACAACTTCAGGTGTCCAGGGAACCTTCAGGGCAGAGCTGCTGTTCTGAGCAGCTCAAGGTGTGTGGGATACCTCATCTTCCAGGGCTAAACTGTCTCCTTGCAGTTCCAGCCATCAGAGTTGTCCTAAGCAAATCAAGGTGTTGCCTGACTCCCCAGGTAGTCAGGACACCTTTCCCCAGAGTTGTTACAACAAATTTACTTATATTGTTGGTACCCAAACTCGGGACCAACCCACAGATTTGAAAACAATTTACTTACACCTATGCTGACCCTATGTCAGTAGCGGCAGGCTGTGTAGATGATGGGAGGTGGAGTTGCATGAGCTCTCTCAGGAGGCTTGCCGAAATAGCTGTCTAAGAATTTCCCTGGTGTCTACTCCACAGGTGTGTACCCTCCAGAGTCTGTGAAGATGTTTCTCCTGTCTTCAAAAACGAATTGTCTATGATGGGACCTGTCACAATGGAGACCAAAATAACATCATGAACAGTTTTGAGGATGGGACTCAACATCATGACAGATTTATAAACACCTGCATGGAAATATCTATGTGTCACTAAAGTAAGTATACTGGTGGAACTATACACTCAAATTGGTACTCCCAATTTTCAACCAGGTATCACCTGGGAACTGTGAGATAGGGAACTGCTCATGCCCAACTATAGATCCCTTACTGCAGGGAATAGAGGGAGATACATGCACAAACACATAGAAAAATACACAACATAAACACATGTATGTGAGAGACAGAGAGACAGAGAAAAAGATACTTAGAGAGACAGAGAAAGAGAGACTGAGTGAGAGTGGGAGAACTCCATCAATTGGATGCTGAACAAATGAATGCAGGCATGTCCTCTCAGAGGGGAACAAAAGGAGCAGGGATCAGTCTGAGTCCCTGTATGGACACATTTAGATGTGTGACCCGGCCTCTCCAACTGCTGCTTGGAGAATCAAATGTACAAGGCCTTTTAAAGTAAGTAACAAAAATCTAACTCAAACTCACAGCAACTAACATCTCACACTAGACAGCACTTGATAGAATCTCTTCAAATGCACACTGGGAACTCCCATACTACTGCCTCAGTCCATGAGTACTATGACTCATGCCACAGGCTCTGTTTTTGTTTCTTTTTAGAAGAAGCAGAATAGTCTATGTCCTCATGACTTTCCTGTCCACATTTGAGGTTCTGCCTTTGGGAACAATTCAGAGACATGATTCTGGACAAAGTCATACCCTGAAGATGCAGCCTACCAGAAACACAGACCTTATATAAAATCAATTAATGATGACAGAGTGGACCTGGGATTGAAACCTCAGGGTTTGAAAGAATTAATACCTATTCTTCACTCTCTCTTCTGTAATAAAGATCAGGCAATCTCACTGCTAATTTCTTTCAATAGTCATTTGCTGTATCTGACCCGTTAGTCTCTGGACCTTCTGCTTCACCTGCATCTTGGTGAGGAAGGTTTGGTGGGATGGTGGCTCCCTGGTGCTCCTTGTGAGTAGATGAAGATAAATCAACTTGCAATATGACAAGGCAAAGAGGATGGACACACCCCCTGAGTCCTAATCAAATGTTTGAGAAAGTTTGTGACACCCCAAATTATTTTGTTCCATGCTTCAGATGCCCCCTCTGGGGAACTCAGCTGTCTCCTCTATTTGAAGGGAAGGGGTTATCTAAGCTCTCTAGTTCTCTCTGTCCTCATAATACATGCTCCAAGTAACCAAGGAGATAGCCTCTTCAGGCTTATTCACAGCTGTAGACTCAGAATTTATCTTGGCTGCTGAGTCCGCAATCCTGTGGGTTTACAAGTTAGCCGAAAATTGCAATAGTTCATAATCACCCCAGTAATTTAGAGTTTCCCCAAATATCTTGAGAGGTCACTAACCATATATCTATTGATGGAGAAGAAATATAAGGGCAGAACATGGTCACCAGACTCAACAAGTCACCTCACTGACAACTCAGGAACACAGAGCAGCTGGGAAGTACCTAAAGTTAGCCAGTGTGTTTGGAGTAGAGTGATGTCCTGCCTTGAAATGGGCACACCTCATTAATCCCTCCTTCCTTAATGTTGGTCTCATGTTCACTCACCAATGCCTATCCTCCAAAAGGAATAAAAGCCAAGATTCCCAACATAAAGCTTTGATCTTACCAGTTCCTGACTTCTGAGGCAAAACAATTAATATCCTGGAATCCTTGAATTTCAAGAGGCATGACAAGCAGGGAAGTTCTGTTGGTTTCCAGAGATTCCAACTTTCTATTTCCCATTACTGAAAGATTCAGCTCAAGTCCACTTCCTCCAGGAAGCTTCCCTTTTCCTGCACAGAAGTCATTGCACCATTCTCTTGACCATTTCTTCCTTGATGTTTTACACGGAGGCTGAAGATCAGCTTTCTTCCGTCACTCTCTGTTCTCTCTACCCTCTCCATTCTCTTTCCAATTTAGACTCTTCAGTATGCCATCATGTTCATCAGTAAATGGTGAAGGCACTGAATAAACTTCCCAAGGACAGTGGGTGTTGCCACAACATAGTGACATCACAGAGGATGCCAGGGCTCTCCAGGATACAATAGAATGTCTAGGGAAGAGCTGCAGATGTCATGGGAACTGACATTGCTTCCCTGCTAATGAGCTTTCCTTACACTAGAAGTCAAGTTGACCTTTGCAGGAGCCTCTGCTGGGATACAAGAGAAGCCCTTCAGCACCCCCTTGATCCAAAGCCAGAGATCCCTCCCTGATTGATTGAACATCCTTCAGTTCTTTCCCTGTGTAGAACTGAATCTTTATCTCCTACTGAAATTTTATGTACACAAGGTAATAATATCATAGAAATTTATATATGCTGAAGTTCATCATAAGTGCCTGCAACTGAGGTGCCTGGCCACACTAGTGGAAGCCATGAACTGTGGACTGGTGGCTGTGGAGCCCCCATGAGACTGGACTAGGTCCTCTGGATACAGAAGATGGTTGTTTGGCTTGAACTGTTTGAGAGGCACCCAGGCAGGCTTCTGGAACCCAGTGCCTGTGGTGTGACACCTTGAACAGCCTTGGTTTAGTGTGGAGGGTATTGGACCTGCCTAGGCTCAGTGTGTTGGGCTCTGCTGACTGCCCATTGGCGACCTCGATTTGGGGGATATGGGAATGTGGAGTGGCTTGGGAGAGTGGGATGAGGGTGGGTAGAGGGCAGAGGGGGGGCTCTGTGGACAGTATGTGGGGTGAGGAGAAAATTTCTTAATAATGAAAAATGAAAAAAACAAAACAATACAAAAAAGATGTAAAATTAAAAAAAAGTACCTACATCTCCTTATGTCCTTAGCCACAAGACATTATAGACTTAATGATGACTGAGAAGGACACTTGTTAAACAACTTCCTGGTAAAGAGTCTACAGGAAACAGCTAGACAGAGTTATGCTAGAGGAAGAGGCTGATATAGCCTAGGAACAAGTACCCATAGGAGTGTGAAATGGTCATGGAGCCCAATGCGACTAAAATCTGTGTCATCGGCATGTGTGTAGTGGGTTTTGTCCTCTCTGTTCAGTAGCTCAAAGTAGTCTGCTGTTACTGGGTAGTAAAGGTGGTCAGGTAGCTGGAGTCTTCCACACAGAACTTGTGTTTCCCTTAGAGCAAAGGATATTCAGGAAAATCCTTTGCAAGCCCCTTCATAGTTAGAAGCATAGACACTTGGGTTCCACTGGACACTCTAGATCAATGGTTATTTTTTTCCCAATTCTCTGACCCTTTAAATCTTTAAATAGCATGAAGAGTAGTTCCTCGTGTTGTGGTGAGCCCTAAACATAACTGTTTCATTGTTTCTTAACTTTAATTTTGCTACTGTTTTTTTAAAAGATTTATTTATTTATTATGTATACAGTATTCTGTCTGCACATATCCCTGCAGGCCAGAAGAGGGCACCAGATATCATTACAACCACAACCATGTGGTTGCTGGGAATAGAACTCAGGATCTTTGGAAGAGCAAGCAGTGCTTTTAACCTCTGAGCCATCTCTCCAGTCCTAATTTTGCTACTGTTATGAATTGTAATTCAAATATTTGATGTGCAGTATATCTGATATGCGACCCCCAATGGGGTGGTGACCCACACAGTTTGAGAACCACAGCTCTGAATGCAGGCAGAAATCTCCTCAAATCCTGTCAGTGATGCTGGGGCAATATAATTCTTAGTTTTGAGACATGCTTTCTCTGTGTAGCTGTGGAGCCATTCCTGGAATTCACTTTGGAGACCAGGCTGGCCTTGAACTCACAGAGATTCATCTACATCTGCCTCCCAAGTGCTGGGATTAAAGGTGTGCACCACCACCTCCTGCCGATTCTTAGTTTTTATTATCAGACTGAATCAAACTAGTCACCTGGGAAGAGGGACCCTCAATGAGGAAATATATAGATCAGATTTACTTGGTGCATGTCTCTGTCAGATTTTATTGTTAATTGAGATAAGAGTCCCTAAAATGGGCAGAATCATTTCATTGTCTGCAACCTGTACTGTGTACATATGAAAAACCTAGAGCATAAGCATAAGCAAACAGGCAGCATGGGTACATTTGTTTATCTCTGCTCTTGGCTGTGGATGTGATATGATTAGCTGAGTTCCTACCTCAGTTTCCCAAAAGTGGAACTATTACTTGAAATTGTAGGATATGATAACTTTTTAACATTCTAAGTTGCTGTACCTGATAACTCAGTGTAATAAAGATGTTAAGAAAGCACTCTATGACAGAGGGGTTTTCACAAGTCAGTGAGATGTGTATTTCATGAAATGCTCAACAGCACCATATCTGTCTCCGAGGACGAGATCCTACTTCCTCCTGAACCCAACCTGTGTTTCCTTGTCAAAGTTTTACAAAGACACAGAGACACCCATAGACTCACAAACCACTTTACCCTGTCAACAAACGTCCCCTGATATTGTCTAGCCCTATCAAGTACAATGCTAAATTCTTCCACTGTGTTATATACAACAAGCTATACTTCAATGAATGGATTTTTCTTTGAATTTCCTGACCATTAAACTTTTCAGATATGGGGAATTGGGTCTGAATTCACAGCCTTGACTTTGAATTTCAATCTTAAGCTATGTCCTTCATTGAAGGTCAGAAGATGCTCCTTAAACCTGAGAGCAAATAGCACCTTAAATTCCAGGTATGTGTGGGTGTAAATAATGACTGTCAGTGTGTCCACTAGTTACCTTAGGTTGGAGATTAACTCCAGGGCTGATGTACACACACACCTGTGAAAATTTCTCTGTATCCCTCTAACTTCTGAGCTTCTTCATCAAGGTTTATGTAAACAGATTTTTGACGAATTTCCTCCTTCAAAGGTAAATAGACCTTATCAGATGTGAAAAGTCACTTTGATTTTTTTCCTTCTCCTCCTAGGACATGAAACAGGCCCTTTTCAGCTACATCAAAGGCTATCCAAGGAGAATAAGGTCTGAAATAACCACAGGTACAGGTTTAAAATGCAGGTCTGTGGAACAGAGTGCAAAACAAGGGCAGGAGAGCAGGCACACACAGGAAATTCTTGGTTATGTCTTGGCAGTTTAGCCTCTCTGCGTGTCAGTTTCTTCTACCTAGAGAAGTTGGGTTGCACCATGGAGATGGGTGTTGTTACAAGGCATGACTTATAAAATCACTTCCTTCATAAGTGGGACTTAGTTTGTTTGTTTGTTTGCGTGTATTTTTTTTTTTTTGGTTTTTTGTTTTTTTTTGGTGAGGGTGATATGCTAGCATTTGTATGAGCTAAGCTGCACATCTCTTTCTGGTGAACATCTCTTTCTGGGAACAGAGGAATCAGATCATAAACATAAAAAGTGCTGAAAATGATGCTTTAGAGCAGAGAATCACTTCACTTGGTTGAAAAAATTAACACTTCATTTCATAACTGTTACCAAATATTGTGTGTGGCTCCTGTCCTTTGCCATTTGGAAAGAGTCACCAGCTAGCTATTCTTTATTAACTACTTTCAGATGCTAAAAGCAAAGAAGACCTCTCCTCTTTGAAAGTTATATCTAAAGGTAATTTCTTGTTATATGGAACCTGAGATAAAGTAATTACTGATGGTCACCTTTAATCACTCAGGAGAAAGAGCCAGGCAGATTTCTGTGAGTTCAAGGACAGCCTGACATACAGAGCAATATTCAAGACAGGCACAAAAAGTGAAAAGAGAAACCCTGTCTTGAAAAAACAATAATAATAATAATAATAATAATAATAATATTTACTGATGCTCATTCTCATTTACAAGTTCCTTCTCCATAAGGAAGTCTGTCAGCCATCAAAGGCTTTTGGCCCTTCTGCTTCTGTTAATTGCTGTTGACTCTTGCATCACTGATGCCTTAACTCAATGACAATTCCTGCCTGGGTACCACTAAACTGATGATCGAAAATCCCAATGTCAGCCCTTGGACTAAACCCATAACAAGCTTGCAGATCACCACAACAAAATAAGGAGAGGCTCACTTTGCCACTGATAATGGGAAAATGGTCTCTGTTTAGAACAATGTCTGCATGGCTATTGCCAACTCTGCAACCTCACTTAGATGCCAATGGCATCCAGCTTCCTGATCCCCCTAGAAGATACCTGATGAGCAATACTTCTGGCTTAAACCCCCTATGTTAATGTTAAGATTTTAAGTCACACAAAAGACTCTTGCATCCTGGTCCAATGAGTCTCCATGATAGTCTCCAACCTGATGATGGAGTTTTTTTTTTTTTTTTACCAATTAGAAACATCTCCAAGATTTGAGATCATCCACTACTCAAGGGGGGAATCAGAGGACCAAGCAGATGGTATAACAGGCTGACCAGTCTTCTCTAAGAGATCAGACCTCAATTTCAGTTTCCTGAGACCTGGCAGGCAGTTTCTGAGGAGAAGCCATGAACAAAGGACAATTAATTACTAGTGCCTCTGACCACAAAGACAAGGGAGATAGGAAACACCAGGCCTGGAACTCTGAGCTAGCTCCTATGGTCAATGCACTAGGCCAGCCATCTTTGACAGAAGCTCATTGACAAAGCCTAGAACTTGTCCAGGTCTGTACCAAATAGGAAAACTATAGCCTGATCAACAACTAACTAGCCCTGGCAAATTAAAAGTTACTAACATGATTGCCACTAGCATAAGTCTATCACATCTAAGATGAGCTGACTTCCTTGGACACTCACCTTCAGCTGTGATTGAAAGGAGGGCATACATCTCTCACATTCTTCGCCATCTTGCCTTTACATAGGATGCCAGGCCCCAGGATCCTGGAAACTTTCTTGAGATAATAAGCATTCTGGCTGATTGCATACATGATGGTGGTCTTATATAGGACTTCTCCATGATACTAGCAGAGCTACATCCCCAGCAGATGTTTGTTTACTGTGATGGTAGGGATGGAACTAGGGCCCTTACCATGTCCAGGTGAGCACCATACCATTGAGTGATGACAGCCTGACATTTTTGTTTATAAAC
Source organism: Peromyscus eremicus (assembly GCF_949786415.1). Taxonomy (NCBI): domain Eukaryota; kingdom Metazoa; phylum Chordata; class Mammalia; order Rodentia; family Cricetidae; genus Peromyscus; species Peromyscus eremicus. The sequence goes on from NW_026734290.1 coordinate 1,470,992, forward strand.
TCTGACATGTATGCATGCTGCCTGATTTGCTTAACACAGGATGTCCTCAGGATGACAGTGTCTTCATGGAGTCCTCACTGTTAGACAAAGTCCAAGATGGCTGGACACTCAGAATGTCCCGACTGTTGGAAGTAGCAGGAACACCAAGTATGTGTCTTTGATCAAACCTATTTTCTAGCCAGCATGGTGGCACATTTCCTGTTTCCAAGCACTTGGGAGGCAGGAGAATCTGCTGAAACCAGGAATGTGAGGCCAGCTTGATAAACACAGTCAGGCACTGCATCCATGTCCAGCTGCAGTCATAAATCATGCATGCAGATATCTCCAGCCATGGAAGGAAAGCCATATGGCACACCAGAAACCCAGTGAGACCCAGGCTGCTTTCATGGGGCATTTGTGCCTGAAGAGGCAGGGCAAGGAAGGCAGCAGAAGATACTGGTTTGCATTGAGGGGCTGAAAACAGGAGTGTTCAGAAGCACTGAGTGTTTGGGTTTGAAAGACCCAGCAGCAAATCAGTGTGTCTCAGCCTGGAGTGACCATTTAAGGAGGAAGGAGCTCTGAGTCCTGGGCCCAAAGCAGCCAGTGGCCCCATGATCTATGCTGGTGGTGGCTGCTGGTTTCAGGAGCAGGGCCATGGTGGGATTTGCTATAATCAGAAAGTTCAACACAGTATCTGAAGAGCAGCAAAGGACCAAAGGAGAACAGGCAATGAGAGCAGATATCTTACAGTGCTTATATAAAGCACAGCAGGGAAGTAGTGTGCAGTTGAAAGGGAGCAGCAAGCAGTGTCTGTGGAGCTGGGGCAGCCCAAAAGTTCCCAGAGCCCAGGGGCCATACAGGAGTTAAGCATAATGGAGCTGTAGAGTCTTCCTGGGCAGGGAGTCCTTTTTTTTTCCAAGATAGTCTCCATTCTGATGAAGACTAAAGGGCTGAGTCTAGGAGATGAGGGAAAATAGGAATGAGGGAGGGACTGCAGATTTCGGAGAAGAATGCAACCATGGGTGAAGCAGGGCCATTGAAGGGCCATGGGTGAGGCTGTGCTATAGTTGGGTCTTGCTGGCCTCATACTGGGACAGACCAGTTGGTGACAGGAAGGGATCTTTTTTTCTCTGCTGATTTAAAGAATAAGAAGCCAGGAAAATCAAGATCTCAGCAGTCAGCCAAGTTTTCTAGGGATACACTAGCTGGTTTTATGTCAAGTTAACAAAAGCTAGAGTCACCAGAGAGGAAGCAAGCCAGTATGCAGCCACCCCTCTATGGACTCTGGATTAGCTCCTGCTTCCTTGCCTCTTTGAGTTCCTGTCCTGACTTCCTTCAATGATAAACAGTGATATAGATGTATAGGCCAAAAACCTTTTGCTCCCAAACATGCTTTTTTCACTCACTGTGTTACAACAATGTGATGTGGTGGGGAGACACCATGGAATCATACGTGAAAGTGAGAGTATAGCTCTTGGGAGTTGTTTCTCTCCTTCCACTTGCATCCTAGGGATTGAACTGAAGATGTTAGGTTTGATGGCAAGTCCTTTATCCAATGAGCATCCCAATCAAGTCCTCTACTCACTGAGACATCCCAGTGGCCCTAGCTTTCACTTTCTAGGATGTTTCTATCTTTTACTTGATGTTTGCTCCTTCTCCAAGCTCCTGTGTACAAGAGGCATTCTATCAATGTCTTGTAAACACTAAGTATCCTTTAAAGGTTACTACATGCAGTAGCTGCCCTGTGCATACCTGGGGAGATAGAAGGAGCCAGTCAGCAGGTAACAGAAGGGTTGATGCTTTTCCTGTTATTGAGCATGAAGAGCCAGTGGCCCTAGCTCTCCATTGTGTGGTCCTGGTCATGTTCTGTGTCTTCTTGGTGCAGTATTCATGTTCTAGGACAAACACTGTGTTGAGTCCAGATTCCTGCCACACGAGAGGAAAACAAAGAATATAATGGAGTCCTTTACTCCTGAAGCCCCTGTGAGTGAGTGGGGGTGGATGGCACATGGACAGCCACATCCACATCCAGAAGGACACTGTTTGGACCTTTACCAAGAACCTGTGGCCTCCAGGTTTGGGCATAGTCATGAGTCTCAGCATTAGGCTATCTCCATGATGTGTGCTGGCATCTCATTTGTGGGTCGTTTTGCTTTTGGGGGCCTCTATTCTGTTAAGTCTGTCCTCCAGCACCATCCCTTCTGTAACTCAAGAGGCTCCTTAGTGATGGGCACTGACAGTGGGCATTTGGTGGAGGTCACAAGCACATCTGGCATGGGAGATTTTGCTATCCCAACCAGAATGGTGTAAAATGTACAACTTTGATGGTGTTCATTTCTGGAACTTCTTGTATGATATTTTCAGCTGCAATGCTTAGCGAGAATAGGGAACACATATTCAGGTTATGCAGTGTCCTGGAGAGATCAGTCAGCTGCAAGTGTATTCCTGTGGTGACACCTCACCCCTGGAGCATAGGCTTTCTTGTCTGGCAATGTCAGGGCTCACTGCCAAGCACAGGCAAGGTCATCCCCTGCTTGAATCTTGGTTTATGATAATCCAAATGTTATGTTTGCCTCTGCCTAGACTGTGCCTTGGGGAGAGTGGTGTTGTGACTGGATGTCCGCCTTGAGGAAAAACATTTTCACATCACTCAGCAGACAGCTTCCCCAAAACAAAGATTATCTTTGCTTCTATTCATGTTGCTGATGCTGCCTTGAAGACATGGCTGGCAGGAGTTTTGGGTCTGGTGCATCAACAGAACCCTGCAGCTGAGTTTCCTCCAGGCCCCAGCTGGTGGCCCCTGGATCTGACTGGAGTCTTGAGTGTCTATGTTGTCATGATAATGTCTGCAGCTTTCTCCTGAGGCTGAGTGGATTTCAGATGGTGTGGACCAGGGTGGTGTCCTCTGACTGGTTGAGGATTCTTGGAGGATCTTATCTCCATATCCTGAGTAAAGCCATTTTCAGTTGAGCAGCACTTCCTGTAATGAGGCACAGGGGCACCTGGATCTGAAATTCAGTGTTCTCGAACTCCAGGTTTCAGGTTTTGGATTAAGGTTGCTCAGCCTGTATTGTGTTTCCATTTCTCCCAGAAGCTGCCTCATAGAGACCCATGTTTGGCTGCCACCAAACCTACCTAGTGGTTATTCAAACTGCCACACCATTTCCCATTTCCCTCAGGCACACTGGGCCAGTCCTCTTGGTCAGGTGCTCCAGTTTCTCTTCTAATTTCAATCACCACATCAGTTGATTATGGGCATTGCCCTCTACCCATTGCTTGTCTTGTGTGTGTGTGTGTGTGTGTGTGTGTGTGTGTGTGTGTGTGTGTGTATGTGTGTGTGTATGTGTGTGACACAGATGTGACCTTGCCTGATTGTATAACCCTATGTGCAAACATGGATACCAGAGAGAAATAACATGTATCTTCATTTTGTGACAGGGTTTCACTGAACCATATTTCTCAGGATGCTTTTATGTCCTTCATCCCTTCCTGGGGTTAGAGGCTTCCATGACATTCCAGGATTTGTTTTTATGTAGGTGCTGAGGATTCAGACTCAGGTCCTCAGGGTTGCAGAGTGACTGCTCAAACCCTGCGGGTGTCTCCACAGCCCCACTTATTGGTCATTATATTCTCATGCCATTGCTGACTTTTCTGTTCAAATATTTTCTAAGTTGGACATTTTCTCACTACTGTCTGAGGGTTTATTTACAGCCATTTGCCAGCATCTGCAACCAGCAGTTTTTTCTTGATGAGCACAATTTCTTGATTTGCTTTCAAAAAGACCATTATTCCATTATGCAGTTTTCTTTTTCTTTTCTAGACAGGGTCTCTCAACATAGTCCTTACAGGCCTGGAAATCAGAGATCCACCTGCTTCTTTCTGCCTGAAGGCTGGGATTAAATTCTTGGGCTACCACATCCAACCCTGCTTGTTGGTCATGTGTGTTCACAAGCCTGTGGAGATGTAACCCAGGCTTTTTGTATTCCAGGTGAGAGTTCAGAACCTTCCCATGGTTTGACTTTGTGGAATCATGAGTCAGTGTCAAGGGTGTGCTGATGCTGAGGGTCATCAAGGCCCTGAACACCATGTCCTGCTTTACTATGTGGCTATTCTCCACTTTCCTAAAGGGCTTCATGCATGATATTTAGGGGTGGTATCTGGTTACAAAACATGGCATTTTCACTCTGAAATTATTAAGGATATGCTTTGGAAAAATTTATTTTTATTTATTTAATTTTTGGTTTGGTTTGGTTTTTTTTTTTTTTTTTGGTTTTTCGAGACAGGGTTTCTCTGTGTAGCTTTGCGCCTTTCCTGGACCTCGCTTTGGAGACCAAGCTGGCCTTGAACTCACAGAGATCCGCCTGGCTCTGCCTCTCGAATGCTGGGATTAAAGGCATGTGCCACCACCACCAACACCACCACCCGCCTGGTTTGGTTTTTTTCAAGACAGAGTATCTGTATGTATCCCTGACTGTCCTGGAATTGGACTGTAGACAAGGCCGCAAACTCAGAGATCTGTCTGCGTCTGCCTCCTGAGCTGGAATTAAAGGCATGTGCCACCATCACCTGGCTGAAACATTTTAATTAGCATTGATGGTGCAAATACTGAGTTTTGTGGTGACATTTTAACACATGACATTTTTATTTTATTAGGGACAAGGTTCAAGTCAACATGTCCATAGAGCTGCCAGAGGACAACTTATGGAAATTGGTTCTCACCCTCTACCACACTGGCCCTGCAGATCCAGGATTGGGGGCCACACACCTTTACCCACATAGTGAGCCATCTCTCTAGCTCAAATTTTTGTTTGTACCTTTTCATGATAAATTTGAATATAGGACTCACACATGCTAGGAAAGCTCTCATTCAGCCAACCCTCCATTTTTTTGAGACTGCCTCATGGTGACAGTTTTCTTTCTTTCTCTGCTTCTCTGACAGATGCAGTCTGTCACTTCATCTATTCAACTCCCTGCAGATCTGACAGCTCAGCCATCCTGCTCCTCCTGCATGAAAGGCAAAGTACTTCTACTCACCATGGCATTGCTGATGGTCTACCTCATGGTTCCCTATATCTTGATTAGAGGAGAACCCTTGAAAAAACTCATACTCTACCTCCCACTGGTGCTCCTGATTGCTAGGCTTGCCCAAAGTTTCTCAATAGCTTGTCTCCAACAGGGCCTCAGGACAGTAGCAGCTCCTCTACTAGGTAAGCAGAGATCAAATGACTAAGGCACCACAGGCCTTCACAGCTCTGGATTCCACCCTAGAGCCATATGGGGCTTTGGTCTGGGAAATAAATATTTTAGTAGAAACTATTCCAGTCTCTCAGAGCACTTTCTGTTCCTCTTCCAAGAGGTGTGTATTCCATTACACAGTCACCGGCCAGTGCAAGCTACCATTTCCTTCATAGCTCAGAAATCCTGCAGCCAAACTTAAGTCACATAAAACAGTAACTGCTGTTAAAGGAAAGGGAGACCATGAATTAGAAAACAATGAAGTATCTATGGAAAGGCTTAGAAGTAGAAAAGCAACAATGGAAATGATGTAATATAATTACCAAAACTATTTTTAAAAAAATAGCGAGAAAGAAGAGGGTTTATATGAGCAAGAATTGTTGAGATCAAGGTTGGATAAAGCACAGGGAAAAATAGCCAAACAAGTGGAAACACATTAACTATGAACCAATGGCTGAGGGGCCCCTCGCTGGATCAGGCCCTCTGAATGGGTGAGACAGTCCATTGGCTTGATCTTTTTGGGAGGCATCCTGGCAGTGGGACCGGGTCCTGTGCTCATTGCATGAGTTGGCTGTTTGAAACCTGGAGCTTATGCAGGGTCGCTTGGCTCAGCCTGGGAGGAGGGGACTGGACCTGCCTGGACTGAGTCTACCAGGTTGATCTCAGTCTTCGGGGGAGGTTTTGCACTGGAGGAGGTGGGAATAGGGGGTAGCCTGGGGGGAAGGAGAGGGGGGCGGGAAGAGTGAGAACAAAAGAATCTGTGGCTGATATGTAGAACTAAATTGCATTGTAAAATAAAATTAAATTAAAAAACAATTGAAACAGGCTACATGGCCATTTGCTTCAGAGACTAGGGGTTTGTGTTAGAGCACACCAAGTATTAGTCACACATTTTCTCTCAGGTTGTTCATCTTAAACCTATAAAATAATAGTTCTTTTAGGCAGGGCTACACCATTTTATCCAGTTCTATTTGGGTCAAACTAGTGTAACTAATGTAGTTTGGTTTTGTGATAAGTTCAGTTCTTTATCCAGATTCTTGATTCCCTGATCTGTGGATGCAAATGGCCAGTCAGAACAATTAATAATCATCTAAAATACATAAAATTGATCACCTCACTACTTATTTCTAATGTGAGCTACAGTCAAAGGCAGAGAGCTTTCATGTTTCTTCTTGCCCATCCCTTTCTGTAATGGGAGTACACCTGCTTTATAGTTGGTCAGTGAACTCAATTCTTACACAGGTCTCTCTTCATTTGTAAGTTTGCAATAAAATCAAGAGAAGTTAGAGGACACTCATTTATCAGTCCATTTTTACTTCACAATGACCAGTTAAGGTCCAGTCTTGAAGCAGTTTGCAGAACTTCCTTTCCCACACTGGGCAGCAGAAGAAATATTAGATGTTCAAAGCAATTCTCAAGTGCATAGTATGAACCAAGCCTAAGCAACAGGAGACACTGCTCTAAACAGAAATAATCAACTCACTTGAGAAAAATGGAAAGAAATTCTTAATGACCTGAAAACAATGGGGAACAGAAACAAATAAGAGATTAGAGCAGAGATGCATTTAAAAAAATCAAATTCTAACAGTGAAACAAATAATTGTCTTGTTAAAAAAATAAATATAATTAAACACATAGCTCTATTGACTTTGAAAAAAAGAAAACCGTTCACAGGTAGAGGGAATGGTATTAATAAGATATCATATCACCGTGCCCCTATGTACAACATTAGCTGCTGAGACCTGTGACCTGGCACACACAGCTACAGCTAATGGAAATAACCATCACAAGCAGGATTGAAAATATCTGCATAGGATAATTTTTGTTCAAAATTCAATACTCATGGGCTCAAGCTAACTTACTCAAATTGTACACCCAAAATCTAGCCTGCCTTCACTCACATGACATGTATCAATATGTGCTGCGAAGTTACCAAATCACTGATCCTGCCATAATCAGGTCCATTTCATAAAGGTGACTTATGCAGCATTTTGCCTCCCCTGTTTCCCCCAGCAGTGTACACAGTAAACTATTCTTTCTATTCTAGTCTCCAGGCACACAAAAATCCTTTTCTTGTTACTGAAATGGACAGTTGACTACATAACCCAAATTTTAAATTTTAAAACTCTGTGGTATTTGTGTTCTTCAATCTAAAATTGTAGTTGGTTCAATCACAAGGACAGTGAAATTGACTGTGCTCATGGCTACCTGATCAAGCATAAGAAAGTTTGTCTCAGAAAAAAAATTCTACAAGGCTGGAGGTACTGCTCTTAGAGAATATGCCTCCCCAGGGATAAATTTTTCCACACACCTAAAAGTTTAATGAACAAAAATATCTTAAATAACAACATGCATCAAGTGGTGGTTAATGTCAAAAGAGAAGCCAGTCTGGCACAGATTTTGCATGCCACTTCTGTTATCATCCTTAAGTCTCTCTTAAGTCTGGCCTGAGGTAGCCCATTTAACAATTTAAATAGGGCCAGGAGAATGCAAGTTTAGCCACTTAGGCAGATGGAGATTTATAGAGCAAAATTATCTTTTATATCATGCAGTATGATCTAAATATAAATATATCATGATGCATGACTTAAAAGAGAAATATAACATAAAATATAACCTAAAAGATACATTTAAAGAATGTATCAATGCCACAATTCCCACACAAAGGACATAGAACACAAATACAAAAACCAGCATGGGAAAGTCACCTATTCATACTGTGAATGGAGGTCTCAAATGAACAGCTATTCTGAGCTATTCTAATCTGAGAATAAGAATTCTTTTGCCTACAAGTAAGCTGCCTCAGAAGACTGCAAATGCTTCTATGAAGGACCAGAACAAGTTCATTTTTACTAAGCCCTGACTGCTCCTCAACTCAAGCCTGTGACATTACTGTAGAGAATATTATTTTTCTTTTGGTTTTTCTGTAGCTCCGGTGGCCCTCCTGGAACTCACTCTGTTGAACAGGCTTGCCTTGAACTCAGAGATTCACCTGCCTTTGCCTCTTGGGTGCTAGGATTAAGGGCATGCACTACCAGAACCTGGCTTTTAAGAATTACATTTTTTATTTTTAGGTTTTTCAAACTAAAAGATTCTCTGTATAGCCTTGGTTGTCCTAGAACTCACTCTGTAGACCATGCTGGCCTTGATCTCACAGTGCTCTGCCTTCCTCTGCCTTCCAATTTCTGGGATTAAAGGTGTGCATCACCACCTTCCAGCAAGAATTTCATTTTTAAACTTTGTTTTAACTATATGGGTATTTACCTGCTTGTGTCTGTGTACAGTACCTACAGAGACCAGAAGATGGAATCAGAGCCCTTGCAACTGGAGTTGTAAGCAACCATGGTTTCCAGCATATGGAGGTAGCTCACTCCCACAGATGAGTGATTGTTGAGTACAATTCATGGCAGCTTGTCCTCAGGTACACCTCAGAAATTGCTCTGGCATTTGAACTTTGAGCTTTCACACCCAAAGGTCCATCCCTAAAAATTCTTCAAAACTCCACAGCTCTTTGTAGATGCCTGATTGCCTTAGACTTAGACTTCAGTTCAAGTTTCAGGATCTTCTCATAAACTGGATGTCTTCTAGATTCACCACCATTCAGAGCTCCAAAGGGAATGATTTGCAGGCATCGGGGAAGCAGAAAATGATCCCATTCAGACAAGTCAGACTTTACGCCTGAAAGTTCCTTTTCTCTCCTTATAGGAGGTATAAACTCAAGAAGGCAAACACCTGACATGTGAGTTTCTGTGCTCCAATTGCTGCCTATTTACCACATTGGAGATAAACTCACTCTTGTGGCTTGGATTAAATGGTCAACCATCTTTTAAAAACTTTTAGTGTCAGTTTGACTCCTCTTTGTATTCTTTGTATTTTCCCCTTATTTTGTGGAGATTTGGGTTTAGAAAACTCTTGGATCAGTTCTCCCACTGGCCCTGCAGTTCATGTGGTGGCAGCTAAGGCAGTGCAGCACCATGACAGGTTCAACATCACACGTTCTTCCTACCCAGTGACACCACAATCATTGCCCGAGAGAAAGAGTGGTGAAGTCAGAGCCCAAGTGATGCTCAGTGAGACTGTTATCGAAGCCTGCCTCTGCCAAGGTGAATGCAACACTGGAAAAGGTCATGGGAAAGGATAAATCATCACATAGAAAAGTGCAAACAAAAGGGAAGAGGAAAATTAAGGCAACAGGCTAAAGTGGCTGACCAACAACTACAGATCTGCCAGCAGAAAGTGGAGACACTGAAAAACAGAGTCCAGTCTCTGAAGTGGAAGAGAAAAAAGCCAAGGCTGACTAACCATCCATCATGACTGTCAGTATCCCTGCCTCACTACTTATAAAATCCAGAGGAACACTTTAATTAACTATTTGTAAAAGTGAGTTTTTTAGTAGCTGTATAAACATTTTTAAATGGTGGGTAAAAATCCTATTTCATTCCATATTTTAAGTGTAAATGATTTTTTAAGAGGTTAAATCACTTCACAGGTTCTTTTTTAATACAACCAGAAAATAGCAGGATACTGAATGAGGAGAAGGTGTGACTGTCTCAGGGGTCACCATAACATTTGATACAGAGGGCTAGTTTTGTATCCTACAACACAAAGCATTGTAAATGGTAATTTGAAGTCTCTTGGTCATTCATTTTTATCCAGAATATTCTTAGATATATCTGGTCTGATATTTCTAGTAGAACTGTTTCCTAAAAAACAACTTGGGTCTTGCCTTGTCAGAACTGTCTCTGGTTATACAGTCCTTTTTCCTAACATTTGTGATAATGTGCTGTAAAAAATGGAAATTTTGAATATGAACTGTATATGGCATAAAACTGTGAGTCAATGGAATTGATAATTACAAACATTTGATTGTTATGTGAGGGCTTAGGGAAAACTTGCCAAGTTTAGGATGGACCATCACTGGAATAAGTTCAAAGAAAAACAACACATGGCTCTTTTGGATACATGAACACAATGTATGACTCTTAGAGGTTGGGTAGATGTTTCAAAAATTGGAATGACTGTGTACTCTGCTCCTCAACCAATAAAATCTCATTTGGGGAAGAGTAAAAACAAATTCTCGGCGCACCAAGTGTGAAGTAGTTTCAGGTTCTATCAATCTTATATTTCCTCTGAGTAACCTGGGCTGGAGTAAGGATGAACTTAGATCAGCCATCCACCCCTTACTACTATTAATGACATATTCATAGTCTTGAATAGAAGGCTCAGCATTGAGGACACTACCATTTATAAACAGGACCTGACTCTCATCCCCTGCACTCACAAGACAGCTGACAACTGACAATACCTCCAGTCACAGGGGATCAGATACCACATTCTAGTCACCATTGGTACCTAGCAGGAATATGGTATACTAACTTGTAAAACTTATGCACTTGTTAAATTTCATTCTTTTCTAAGCTAACAGGCACATGAATAAAGCCTTTCTTACAATTTGGAATCACATACATATCTGTCTTTTCACTATTTGCATATCTGGTCTCCTAAGAGGCAAGGCAAATGCACTCATGTACGTGGAAATAGAGGGAGATGTGATAAATTTGATGTAGGTGATATGAATCGAACTTAGGTACTCAAGAGGACCAGTACTACTGAGCCAACTCTTCAGGTCCCAAATATGTCATTATAATTTTGATGATGAAGATGTCCTACTGCTCTTTCTGTCTCTTGTGAGTTGAAGGTGAAGAAAGTCCTCTCTAGATGGTTGTCAAAGGATTCAATGGATTTCTATACCTCTGTGAATGGACTCTCTATATTGTTTTTTATTTTCATTTTTAACACATTTCTCATGATGTGAGTAAAGATAACAAAAGCTTTTGTTGAAACCAGTCACAATCCAGCCAGATTATATTATGAAAAATCCCATAATTTGAGATATGCTTTTCTGTTGGAATTTTCTTGAGACAGGATGTTTCCAAATAGGCTGCCCTGGAATTCACTATGGGGACCAAGCTGGCCTCAAAATCACAGAGATTGGCCCAACATATTCTCCCTGTGCCGGAATTACATACATGCACCTCTAAGTCCAGAAATATGGGTTTCTAAGTGACCTACAATGGAATCAGAACATAAAGGATAAAGCAATATTTAAAAAGAAACCATAATTGTTTTGAAGAACAGAATTATTTCTTAAAATTCTATAATTTAAATGGGCAAATCATTTTATACATTCTCAATAATTGAGTTATTTTCCATTCTGGTATTTTCGTCCATTTAAAAATGTTTGAACTGCATTTGTTTGTCTATGCCTGTGCCAGGATGTGTATATAGCACCGAGAAGATAACTTACATTTGTCTGTTTTCTACTTCCCCTATGTGAGTTCTAGTGATGAAACCTATGAAGTCATTTAGTTGCAAAGGACCTCAATGGCATTTATTCAAGTCTAAAAATAATTTATGTATGGGCTGATGTATGAGTGTACATATATCAATGCCCAAGTGTAGAAATAAAAAAAAATTGTAGGAGTAGTATGGATCACCCAGAGATAGAACTCAGGTCCTCAGGCTTAGGGGAAACAAGTTTACAGAATGAGGCAATTCTCTGGCATTTGATTGTGGTTCTGACACAATGTTATAAACAAATGCATAGTCCCCATAATCAATTTTGAAAAATATGTGGTTGTATAAATATTTTAATATGCAAAGAAAATTTATTATTCAATTTGTCCTTTGTTCTTGTATCCTTTTATGAAATTAAGTTTACAATCTGAAAATAAGACAATAATTTAATGTTGTAGTTTTTTTTTGTTTTTGTTTTTGTTTTTCGAGACAGGGTTTCTCTGTGTAGCTTTGCGCCCTTCCTGGGACTCACTGGGTAGTCCAGGCTGGCCTCGAACTCACAGAGATCCGCCTGGCTCTGCCTCCCGAGTGCTGGGATTAAAGGCGTGTGCCACCGCCCGGCTTGTTGTAGTATTTTTAAAAGTCTTTTTTGAGCACCAGTGAGATGGCTCATTGGTAAAGTCTTTGGTATGCAAAGCTGGAAACCAGATGATGATCAACCTTATTAGGAAGACCACAAAGCTATCTTCTGGTCTTCACATATCTGCAATGAGCCTACAACCCATAATCATATCACACACCACATAAATGTTTCTTAAAAGAGAAATCTTAGTGATACTACATTACCTGGTATCTCTGGACAATTCTCTTGGAAGGAAATACTTGAAGATGAAATGCCAAATGGTTAATTCATGTGGATGGGACAGTCTTGGAACATCAAATTATATAAATATACATATATAACATAGCAAGCTATGATATGAGGTGTATGGTGGATTGCTGATTATCCTAATTTATTACAACTTTATCAGATAAATGAAAATACTGCTTTGAATACACACATGAAGTATTTCATATTTCTTATATTCTCTTCCATTAAGCATTTTAACATTAATATTGTTAAATTTGATTGAAAAAATCATACATGATGGGAGTACATCATCTACCTTTGGACTTGTACTCAGGAGGTGGATATATGAGGATCATGAGTTCAAATGTATCCCTGAATCATTACTAACATCCAAGCCAAACAGAATTACAAGCACATATCTCAAGGGAATTTGTAAAAATGTGAAAAACAAAGTCAGCAACAAAAACCCACTACCATTTTACAGACAACCTAACTTGAAAAGTATGTTCACACACAGCATAATATTTAAGTAAACAGTGGACCACTTAGATTATGGGTATAACATTCTATACATTACAGCAGAAAAATACCTATCACTAAGAAAGTACAATAGATAGTGAACCAAAACACATAGGAAAATATAAAGGCAACAAAATAAACATCACTAGATGTATTTGTAACACATATAGAACACTTTAGTATCTACTTCAAAACTTTCAAGATAGAAATCACAATGCAGTGATCTCTACCATTAGTCCTAATTTACTTCCTTCAAGAGTGTGATGAGCTGGGTGGTGGTGGCGAATGCCTTTAATCCCAGCACTTGGGAGGCAGAGGCAGCTGTATCTCTGTGAGTTTGAGGCCAGCCTGGTCTACAAAGTGAGTTCAGAAAAGACGCAAAGCTACACAGAGAAACCCTGTCTCAAAAAAACAAAAAAAAAGAGTGTGATGAAAAATAAATAAAACATGATTTGTTTTTCTTGAAGCTGAAGACAACTGTGATGTCTTTACCAAATTGTTTACATGAATAGGGCTTTTCTCTTGTATGAGTTTGTCCTCATTTCCACACTTCAAAATGATATAAATAGATTTTTAAAAATTACAGCACTGGAGATATGACTGGGCAGTTAAGAAATGTACATTCCCAGGACCAAGGTCTGATTTTTGACAACTTCCTGTCATTCATCATCAAGATCAAATGGTCTAACATTTTCAGGAACCAGATTGCATGATCACATACCCACACAAACATAGACATCACATAATAACAGGTACAATAACTGTTTAAAGAAACAATTTTACATGAAAGTTTTTCTTCTTTTAAGCATTAATTACTGTAACAGGTGTTGAGGCATCTAATGGCTTCCAGAGTTTTTCTTCATCATGAATTGGTTCATGTAACAGATAGCTAGCATGTAGGCTTGAAGCCAGGGAAATCAAACCTTCTACGTTGGTGGTATTATTTGGGAAATTTTAGGAAATGCTGCCCTGCTGGAGTAAATAAGTGACTGGGGGTAGGCTTTAAGAAACTACATCCACACACCATTTCTAGATCCCATTCTCTGCTTCAGGCTGCAGTTTAAGGGCATGAGTTCATAGCCTCCTGCTTTAGCTGCCATGTCTGACACATATTGCCATGCCACTTTCATGCTGATATTGTATCTCTCTGGAACAAGGGCCAAATTATACTCATTTATAAGTTGATTTGGACAATATATCACAACAGAAAAGGAATATAAATGGATAAATTATTATACCTGAAATAGGTATTTAATGCAATTTAAAAGAAGAACAAAATCTAAAACAGTTACATTACCATTTAAATTAGTAGTGCAAGTTCCAAAACTACACAGAGAAACCTTCTTTCAAAAAATAAATAAATAAATAAAAAATAATGCAAGTTTTTACAGCTCTGGAGGGAAAGATGCCTCAAATGGCAGAAGTCAGCTTTTACCTAGAGCTATGAAGGGAAGATATCCTGGATGTCTACTGCTGTGAGGGAAAAGGTAACCTGAATATTCAGAAGTCAGGCTATACCTGATGCTGTGCTTCAGTGGGAAATGGTCTCCCTGCAGAAGATATTAATCCTGCTTCTCTCCAAAAGGGAGCCCTTACAGTTGGACTCTGCTCCACACTGCTAAGAGTTTCCTAAGAGAGATGTCCAATGCTGATCTCCTCCACTCCCCTGAGGGAGTTTTTCAACAGAGCTGTCAATTCATTTTCTGTTCTGCTCTACTAGAATTTCTAACAAAGATGTCCATTTCTTCTCAGCTAGAGCTCAAATTCTTACTTCTATCCTTCAGTCAAGGAAGATGTAAAATGGTGCGGAAATGTAGCAGTCTTTGGTGAAAAGTTGTTACTTCTGCTCTGATCTTTTAAGGGAGCTTGCCAGCAGAGGGGTCCGCTGCTTCTCTAATCCAATCCTATAGTCAGATTCTCATCTACTCCAGTAAAAACTCTTCATGAAAAATGCATTCAAGATATATATTTGGTAGGAAGGAATCTAGGAGAGTTGCAGAATCTCCCAGGCAGCTGCCAAATGAACAGATACAGGGCTTGAAAAAGCTGAAATATTGGTAGGATTTCATGCTCATGAATTGGTTGATTTCAGGCTCATGGAATGGTTGGATTTGTGCTTAGTTGGTCAAGTTTATAGTGTGTTTCTTTAGCTCTGGTTTCAGGTCCATAGTGTGTTTATTTTAATGCCCTCTTTTAAAATTTTGATTCTGGTTTCAGGATCAGGGTGTTTCTATAACTGGTTCTGGATTCAGGAACAAAATGTGTTTCTTTGACTCTGGTTTCAGTGTCAGGATGTTTTTCACTCTGATTTCAGGGACAAAGGGTGTGTCTTTCACTGGCCCTATGTTCAGGGTCAGTGTTTGTTTTTGTAGCTGCCTCATTTACCCTATACAAAAGGCTTCAGAAATCATAAATATGTGTTTTTTCCATGAATGTGTTGCTGTAAACAATATAAAAGCAGATACCATAATGCTTGAACATTTTTTGACACTGTCAAATACTTTTCTTTTGAAGACATACTTTTCTGTAACTGATCACAAGTGTGTTGCCTAAAGATCTTACCAAACCCTTTATAAGCAGATGGCCACCATAACTTTTTCATATAGCCAAGGACTATTGTAATATATGGAAAGGCTTTAACAGACTAATTACACACAAAAATATTATTCCTGTATAATTGCAAAACTTAACCACATTGACTATTCCTGTACGGTTTTTATGCAGCATGAGTTTGAGAAATCTCAAGATTTTTAAGATACATACAGAGGCTTTACCATAGGGCTTCTGTCCAGTATGTTTTCTTTTATGCACTTGAAAAATTTTGAGACATGCAAAGGCTTTACTGTATTTATTACATTCATAGGGTTTCTCCCCAGTGTGTTCTTTTATGCATTTGAATACTGAGTTGTGCAAAGGTTTTACCACACTGATTGCATGCATAGGGTTTCTCTCCAGTATGTGTTCTTTCATGCCTTTGAAGAATACTCAGAAGAGCAAGGGCTTTTCCACAGTGATTGCATTCATAGTTTCTCTCCAGTATGTGTTCTGTAATGCATATGAAGACTTCTGTGATATGCAAAGGCTTTACCACATGCATTACATTCACAGGGGTTCTCTCCAGTATGTGTTCATTTATGCGTTGAAGACAATTGAGTTGTGCAGAGGCTCTACCACACTGATTGCATTCATATAGTTTTTCTCCAGTAGGTGTTCTTTTATGTATTTGAAGATTGTTATGACATGCAAAGGCTTTACCACACTAACTACATTAATAGGGTTTGTCTCTACTATTTGTTCTTTTATGCATTTGAAGGGTACTGTTTTGTGCAAAGGCTTTACCACAGTGAATATTTTCAGAGGGTTTCTCTCCAGTATGTCTTTTTTTTATGCCTTTGAAGATTACTAATAAATGCAAAGGCTTTACCACACTGATTACATTCATAGGGTTTCTCTCCAGTGTGTGTTCTTTTATGCATTTGAAGAGTACTGTTTTGGGCAAAGGCTTTACCACACTGATTGCATGCATAGGGTTTCTCTCCAGTATGTGTTTTTTTATGCCTTTGAAGACTTTTTTGACATGTAAAGGCTTTACCACATTGTTCACATTCATAGGGTTTCTCTCCAGAATGGTTTCATATATGCCTTTGAAGACTACTCTGATATACAAAGGCTTTATCACACTGATTACATTCATAGGTTTTCTCTCCAGTATGTGTTCTTTTATGTATTTGAAGATTACCATGCCATGAAAAGGCTTTACCACAGTGATTACATTCATAGGGCTTCTCTCCAATATGCTTCCTTTTATGTTGTTGAAGATTACTTAGATGTGCAAAGGCTTTACCACACTAGTCACATTCATATGGTTTCTCTCCAGTATGTTTTCTTTTATGGATTGAAAAACTTTGTAACATGCAAAGGCTTTACCACATTGATTACATTCATAGGGCTTCTCTCCAGTATGTGTTCTTTCATGCCTTTGAAGAATACTCAGAAGAGCAAGGGCTTTTCCACAGTGATTGCATTCATAGTTTCTCTCCAGTATGTGTTCTGTAATGCATATGAAGACTTCTGTGATATGCAAAGGCTTTACCACATGCATTACATTCACAGGGGTTCTCTCCAGTATGTGTTCATTTATGCGTTGAAGACAATTGAGTTGTGCAGAGGCTCTACCACACTGATTGCATTCATATAGTTTTTCTCCAGTAGGTGTTCTTTTATGTATTTGAAGATTGTTATGACATGCAAAGGCTTTACCACACTAACTACATTAATAGGGTTTGTCTCTACTATTTGTTCTTTTATGCATTTGAAGGGTACTGTTTTGTGCAAAGGCTTTACCACAGTGAATATTTTCAGAGGGTTTCTCTCCAGTATGTCTTTTTTTTATGCCTTTGAAGATTACTAATAAATGCAAAGGCTTTACCACACTGATTACATTCATAGGGTTTCTCTCCAGTGTGTGTTCTTTTATGCATTTGAAGAGTACTGTTTTGGGCAAAGGCTTTACCACACTGATTGCATGCATAGGGTTTCTCTCCAGTATGTGTTTTTTTATGCCTTTGAAGACTTTTTTGACATGTAAAGGCTTTACCACATTGTTCACATTCATAGGGTTTCTCTCCAGAATGGTTTCATATATGCCTTTGAAGACTACTCTGATATACAAAGGCTTTATCACACTGATTACATTCATAGGTTTTCTCTCCAGTATGTGTTCTTTTATGTATTTGAAGATTACCATGCCATGAAAAGGCTTTACCACAGTGATTACATTCATAGGGCTTCTCTCCAATATGCTTCCTTTTATGTTGTTGAAGATTACTTAGATGTGCAAAGGCTTTACCACACTAGTCACATTCATATGGTTTCTCTCCAGTATGTTTTCTTTTATGGATTGAAAAACTTTGTAACATGCAAAGGCTTTACCACATTGATTACATTCATAGGGCTTCTCTCCAGTATGTGTTCTTTTATGTATATTAAGATTGCTACGCCATGCAAAGGATTTACCACAATGATTACATTCATAGGGTTTCTCTCCAGTATGTGTTCTTTTATGCCTTTGAAGATAACTTAATAGTGCAAAGACTTTACCACACAGATTACATTCATAGGGTTTCTCTCCAGTATGTGTTCTTTTATGCATTTGAAGACTGTTTCGATGTGAAAAGGTTTTACCACATTCTTTACATTCATAGGGTTTCTCTCCAGAATGGGTTCTTGTATGCATTTGAAGATGATTGTGATGTGCAAAGGCTTTGCCACACTGATTACATTCATAAGGTTTCTCTCCAGTATGTGTTCTTTTATGCATTTGAAGATTACTCTGGCATGTAAAGGCTTTACCACAGTGATTACATTCATAGGGTTTCTCTCCTGTGTGCTTTCTTTTAAGTTCTTGAAGATGATTTTGAAATTCAAAGGCTATACCACATTGATTACATTCATAGGGTTTCTCTCCTGTGTGCTTTCTTTTAAGTTCTTGAAGATGATTTTGAAATTCAAAGGCTATACCACATTGATTACATTCATAGGGTTTCTCTCCAGTATGTGCTTTTTCATGCATTTGAAGAGTACTTGGGTAGGCAAGGTCTTTAACACACTGAATATTTATAATATATTTCTTTCTAGCTTGATTTTCTTCATCACTGCAAAAATAATGGGACATGTAAAAGCATTATCACATGTAATATACTGTTTAATCTTTATATCTGTATGAATTAATTTTACAATTTGGTTCAATTGTAAAGAAGAACCATATGTAAAGGTTTTATCATTGTTCACACTCATGTTATTCCACTTTATTAAGAGTTGGTTTGCGCCGGGCGGTGGTGGCGCACGCCTTTAGTCTCAGCACTTGGGAGGCAGAGGCAGGCGGATCTCAGTGAGTTCGAGGCCAGCCTGGTCTCCAAAGCGAGTTACAGGAAAGGCACAAAGCTACACAGAGAAACCCTGTCTTGAAAAACCAAAAAAAAAAAAAAAAAAAAAAGAGTTGGTTTGCATTTGTGTTGGTAAGATCCTTTGTAACATGGTTCACATATACAGAATATTTCTATATATGACATTATTCATATATTTGAAGAAAACTGGAAAGTGACAGAGCTTCAACATTTGCATTGCAATAATAAATTTTCCTATACTGTGGTATAGGGATTAAGGTTTCCTCACAATAACTGACAATAGACTCTTGACTCTAACTGCCCCCTTTCTTAGCAGCACAATCACAACAAGTATATAAACTACATTACCATTACTATTCACTATTTGCTTATTAAAAAGCTTTAAAAATATAATTATCAACTCTTCACTATGTATACTTCTATAATATGAATAGGATGAAATGAATTAATTGGCAGTTCTATGGAATATTTTCCATGGTGCTATGAATCAAGGTGAGATATCTGCTAAGGCATTGTCCCTTGTCTTTTTTGTTTTAAAGAATGCCTCATAAATTTATTTCAACAACCTAAAAGAGATATATGGTTTTCTGAAAATTTAATAATCATTGATGTACTTTAATCTGTGTTATTTACACTGTTGCTTTTGTTTAAAACTTCCAGGACACATTTTAGTTTCTTCAGAGGCACATTTGTATCAACTTGCACAAGAAAATTACCTTTCATCTCCTCTAGAACTTTGAAGATGCTCTGCAGTATTATGGTCTTCCCAATTGTATCCTAAAATATAGTACCAGAAAATATATGTTATTTTCTTTAAAACTGTCCAAAATTTATGTTACTGTTTTCAGTGAAACTTAGAATATGACTGATTTATTCACCTAATATTCTTTCTCAATTAAATTACAGAGGAGCATCCAAAACCTAAGGACAATTGTCCTCTTATTTTAATATGTGAAGAAAACTCCATCTTACCTATAATAGTGAGGTTCCTGTAGGTTTCCAGCATCATATCTTTGTATAGATTCTTCTGGGAAGGATCCAGTAAAGTCCACTCTTCCCAATTGAAGTCAACATGCCCATCATCATAGGTCACTGCATTCTAAAATATCCCATACATGTGTACAAGAGAAACCATAATACTTACATCATTGTAAATGTATACTTCTTTGAGAGTATAGTCATATAATTCTGATGCTCCCCACACTTACTTCATGACATACAAATTATATGTAATCAACAAGTCCCTTTTGAAGGAAGCTGAATAGGAGGATCACTTTTGTCATTTCTGTACCCTTTGAATGGGATATCACCTTGCAAGAGAAATGCTTATTAACAAATATAGAGAGACAAGTAAACATATCAACAGTATAGAGTATACATCAGAGAAATTGTATCAACAATTACTAACTATAAGGACAAATAAGATGAACAAACTTGGTGTATTGGCTCATTCCTTTAACAGCAGGACTCAGAAGGCAGAGGCAGGTATATCTGCGTCTGAGTTGAATCCCAGCCTAGTCTATGCAATCAGGTCTAGGAAATCCTATAGTACATGTTAAGACCCTGTCTCCCAAGCAAAATTCAGCAGAACAAGAAAGCAAGAACTAAGAAGTTTTTACTGAAGTTCCTACAAAGAGTTATGCATTTACTTTAGTTCTGTATTCCTCAAAAATCCTGATGTGCTACAATTCAAACTATAACATAAGTAAAAATTTACTGAAAAGTAGTGCATGTTTAAATAGTTATAAAGGGAAAGATGAAAACATTAGCCATATAAATGTTGACCATAAATAATCAACACAGATTATGCAAGAGAGAAGGCAAGCTAGTAAACAGCTCTTGCTGGTCTTGCATAGAGGTGGGCTCAATTGCCAGTACTTATATGAGGGAACACAACTATCCTTTATTCCAAGTTCAGGGTTACTGAGACCATCTTTTGATCACTGTGAGGATCAAGTACCCACATGGTGCATATCCATGCATTCAGATAAAATACTCATATCCAATTCAAAATTCAAAACAAATGTAACAGGCAGGAGGAAGTTCATGCACCTACAATGCAATGACTCAGAAGGCTCAAGAATGTTAATATCATGAATACATGCCAAATAGAGAAATAGAATGATAACTTGTGTCAAATTTAAAAATTCAAGATATGTGTGGAACTCAGTACAACAGCATATGCTTGACATTTACAAAATCCTACATCCCAGGCCCATCATCCAATAATATAAAAACCAAACAGCCAGGAATGTTAATTACCCACATTAGTCTGTGGACTTGGGAGCCAGAATCAGGGAGATTCGTGAGTTCCAGGCCAGCCTGGTTTACAGAACTCCTTTTAGGACACTCAGGGCTACACAGACAAACTTTGTATTAAAAAATAACCAACATAATTAAAAAACCAGGTTAACAAACTGCCTTAGCACTGAATAGCAATTGCTTCTACTCTACCTTATGTGATACAGAGATAGAATCTCTAATAGTAGTGAAGGCATGACAATACAAGGAAGCTGGCTGATTCGTTTCAACCACAACTCAGTACACACGAAGAACAGGAAATCAGTTGAGGCTGTAGAGATGCATATCACACAACTAGTGAGGAATTTTCTTCCAAAAGGCTCCTCTTACTAAAAATGCAATCAAAAGGAAGTCACCAAGGAAAGACACATGTTCACATATATCATTGTGTCTGAGAGGTTTTTCATTCAATCAAAGATGTTCTAACCCAAGTACCTATAGGCTCATGAACATCTAGGAAGAAAATGCATTTAGTCATTTCAATGATCCTCATAGTTTTCAACATCCCCTACACTATTTCAAATGTTCAAAGCCTCTTCTGACATACAAGATGGTCTCTTCATGGTGACATTTGTGAAATCAGAAAATGGATTTTCACTTTCCAAAATATAATGGCACAGAAAACCATTTAAAATGTAACATAGAAAAATGGAGACATATCAAGGGAAGATTAGGCAAAGACAATACAGAAATAGAGCAGGACAGACATCAAATTCTCTATCTCTATCTCAGATGCATGAGGATTCATTATCAACAGGCTCAGATGGCCCTATTGATGCAACTTCTCATATAATTCTCTCTTTATTTCATCTCCATATATGCAGCTAGTGCTCCATGGGAGATGTCCTATACCTTAGGTATCCCAACATCATGTGGTCACAAAATGTAATCCAGGCTGTTGCAAAATATTATTTTAAGATGTGTTATATTTGTCTATTCTGTGGAACAATTATATTAAGATACAAAAGTAACTTGCATTCTTTTATGTTGCATATGTTTAACTCTGTGAGGCTGCGATACTTTGCCTATATAAAATACCAACTGGTCTAACAAAGTGTTGAAGAGCCTGTAGCTTGGCAGAAAAGGTTAGGCAGGGCTGTCTGACAGAGAGAACAAATTGGAAGAGAAAACTGAAAAGAAAAAAAGGAAGGAGCAAGAAAAAGAGAGGACATCAGGGAGTGCCACCCTGCTACACAACAAACCATGGAGTAAAAAATAAAGAAATGTATACAGAATAGAGAAAGATAAAAGCCCAGAAGTGTAAGGTACATGAGAGAACTTAAGTTAGGAAAAGCTGGCTAGATACAAGCCAAACTAAGGCCAGGCACTTATAAAAAAGAATAAGCCTCTCTGTGTGTGATTTATTTGAGAGCTGAGTGGCAGGCCCCCAAATGAGTAAAGAGTTAAAAAACAAAAACCAGTAATACCAGGCTTCATCCTCACAACTTCATGCAATGGACTCTCACAGGCTCCTCACTGGTTTTCTGACTCTTAAACATAGAATTCTGCAACAATGCTGAACTGAATCCTCAGACTAAGAATCCATGATGTTAAATATTGATTCTTTCTTGTTTCCAGGACCAGTAGATGATGGCTGATCTTGCAAAGCTTGACATCTAAATTCAGATGGACACTGACATGCTTGGACCACAGGTGCAGCAGAATTTGTATGAAGTTGCTTTCTAGGAGTAGGAATTACCTTGTTTAATCCTTCCATGAGTAAAAGCCAAATAAAATTTTATAGTCAAAATATCATACAAATGGCCTCTAGCTTATTTTATTCTTTATTTTATTAATTTATTTATTGATTTATTTATTTACTGATTTATTCATTCATTTTTTTGTTTTTTGGAGACAGGGTTTCTCTGTGTAGCTTTGCACCTTTCTTGGAGCTTACCAGGTAGCCCAGGCTGGCCCCAAACTCACAGAGATGAACCTGACTCTGCCTCTTGAGTGAGTGCTGAGCAAAGTCCAGCATCACCACCACTGAACTGCTAGTGTTTTACTTTTCAAAAAGTTGTCACCTGGTGTCTGCCCATCTGTCAGAACTAGGATTTTCTCAAGAAGAAAACTGGAACTTTATGGCATGCCAGGACTTAAGGTTGTTATGACTATGTAATGCCTCAATCAGCAGCTTGTTAGATTCACATTCTTTGATATAGTGTTAAGCCTAGTGGCTTGTTGTAAATCAGAGGTGGTTCCTTTATCATGGTTTACAGCCAAATGACTGGACAATCCTGGTGAACGAATGTGTATCATATTGTCCTAATCTCTAACAGGCCTGGCTACAATACAAATCTTTCAGTGTTTTTGTTTTGTTTTGTTTGTTAAGACAAGGTTTCTCCATGTAGTTTTGGAGCCTGTCTTGGATCTTGCTGGACCAGGTTGGTCTAAAACTCTCAGAGATCTGCCTGGCTCTGCCTCCTGAGTCCTGGCATTTTAGGTGTATGCAACCACTGCCTGGCAGGTTTTTTTTTTCCAGGCAGAACTCCCTCAGTTAAATTCTATTTTATGAGACTTACTATGTCAAGAATTAGTAAATGCTTCATATCATTATTTCAACTCCTCTCTCTCACATCTTAGTTGTGGAGTGCTACCCAACACATGAGATGCCTTTTACAACCTCCACAAAATTAACTACAAATGGATCTTACACATGAAAGTTAAATACAAAGTGCTGAACCTCTAGAAGGTACTGGACAAAGTAGGCCTGTTTTCACTGAGTGAACCAAAAGCATGTTGAAGTTGACTACAAAGATGTTTCTATACACACCTCCCTACTCCCAATTCTGTGAACAGATTCGGCCCACAGAGCAAATATATCCAGAGGCCTGCCCTGAAAATAGGAAGTTTCACGGAACATTTGGGACCTCACAGGACATGAATTCTGGCTGAAGTTTCCCACCCAGATCTGAGAAGGACCCACCACTCTGGTTCCTGAACCTTATTCACAATGCTGTGGTTTCCCAGCTCACCCAGGTTCTCTGCTGAGCTCTCTGCACCAGCACACACAGCACAGCACACAACACACAACTGCTTCTGTCAATTTCTCTTCAAAGTCAAGCTTGAAGCTAGCAGCTGGAAGAACCCTGTACCACTTCTGACTGGCAGGTCACCTGCAGGGCTTGATTGGCTAGTGAGGCCTGAGTGACAAGAGCACCTCCCATATGGTTACACTCTGCTTAAAGTCACAGCACAATGGTTCCTGACCCTGCCTTCCACCATAGACCCAGACCTTTTCTAAACATTTGCATTTCAATAGCACTTGCCCCTGGTTCCAATAGCAGATCCTGCTATCTTTCTGCTCTTAGTAGGCACTTCCCCTTCATCCTGGACACAGTGTGACTAGCATGTACAGCCCACTATACTTTGTCGGGTGGAGTGATTCCACGTCACACAAGTGGAAGGGTGCCCAGAATATTAACAATCAAAGAGAGATTAAAAGACAGAAAAGGAGATGTTTGTTTTGTGACTTCAAGTTGCGGTCAGGAGAACTGAACCCACTTTTTACCTAGTTGTCACAGGGACTTCATACAGCCAGGAAAGAAATGCAGGAAGTGGATCACAAACAAGATAACAGGTTTTTCTCTCATCAGATATGGCTTCATTGCTGTAGGATTTTTATTCCTGAAAATCAGAGTACACTGTTGGCAAATGAATAATAATAAAGGGTAAGCTTCAAAGAAAGTTGAATATTTAAAGCATAATGAAGCTAGGAAGTATATGCTTGCAAGTACTGTTAATAGTCAGGATACCTTACTTTTAGAGCTGTTGAAAAAACAAAACTAAAAAAAACAATGCATTATTCAAGCTTCTGTACAAGAACCGTGTTATGAATTGTATAAAGAAGGCTCTGGCAGGTAGAGAGCCAAGGTGCCCTGCTGCTGGTGAAAGACAAAGACAACATTCAGACAGCACTGAGTGAAGAGGTCTATTTACTGGAGGAAGAGAGAAGGGGAAGAGAAAGAGGAAAAAGGGTGGAGGGAGAAAGAGAGGAAGGAGTCCAAGTGTCTGCACACTTCTTGGGAGGAAAGCAGGAGAGAGAGAGAGAGAGGGAAATGGGTGGAAATTTCTCTTAAGAATAAGCTTTTATGTCAGGACATTGAATGCCGACAAGGGGCAGGGTCAGAATATTAACAAACAGGACTGGTAGAATGAATCTCTCCATGTGTGTACAATGTGGATTTATTAGAATGTCTCACAAGCTGTGGTAGAGCTAGTCTAACAATGGCTGTCTACCATTGGAAAATTGAAAAGTCCAGTAGTTATTCAGTACATGAGGCTGGACATCTCAGCTGGGCTGGTCTTGAGTATACACCACAATTTTAAGGAAGTAGGCTCTACTGCTAGTAAAGTAAAAAAAAATTGGTAACCAGAGCTAGGGCAAGCAGGTGAAGAGAGAACTTCCTTCTTCAATATGCTTTATATATGTAGGCTGACACCAAGAGTTGCTACCCAGATTAAAGTTGGATCTTATTCTTTGTTGATTGTTTTTTTGGTGATTTCAAGAAAGGGTTTATCGTTGTATCCCTGAAACTCATTGTGTTGAGCAGGCTGGCCTCAAACTCAAAAAATCCAAATGCTTCTGCTTCCTGGGGTTAAAAGTGTGCACTGCCACCGAGCAGCTAAAAGTGGATCCTATCACCTAAAATGATCCAAATTAAAGAAGTGTCTTCAACTTCAAAACCTTAAAAAAAATCCCTCACATGTTTACACAAATATTTTGGGTTTTAATTAATTAAAGAGGTAGTCAGCTTGACTATTAAGAATAGTGATCACTCCAGACAAGACAGATAAAATGAGAAAGATTTCTTTTTTTTTTTTAATTTTTATTTTGCAATAAAATTAAGTTCTACATACAGGCACAGATTCCCTTTTTCTCCCCCCTCCCGCCCCCCTCACCTTCCCCCCAGCCTGCCCCCCCCATTCCAATCTCCTCCAGGGCAAAGCCTTCCCCACAGACTGAGATCAACCTGGTGGACTCAGTCCAGGTAGGTCCAGTCCCCTCCTCCCAGGCCGAGCCAAGCGACCCTGCATAGGCCCCAGGTTTCAAACAGCCGACTCATGCAATGAGCACAGGACCCAGTGCCACTGCCTGGATGCCTCCCAAACAGATCAGGCCACTCAACTGTCTCACCCACTCAGAGGGCCTGATCCAGTTGGTGACCCCTCAGCCATTGGTTCATATTTCATGTGTTTCCATTTGTTTGGCTATTTGTCTCTGTGCTTTATCCGACCTTGGTCTCAACAATTCTCTCTCATATAAACCCTCCTCATTCTCGCTAATTGGACTCCCAGAGATCCACCTGGGGCCTAGTCATGGATCTCTCAGATCCCTCAGTAGTTGGATGAGGTTTCTAGCACAACAATTAGGGTGTTTGGCCATCCCATCACCAGAGTAGGTCAATTCGGACTCTCTCTCGACCATTGCCAGCAGTCTGTTGTGGGGGTATTTTTGTGGATTTCTGTGGGCCTCTCTAGCACTTTGTTTCTTCCTATTCTCATGTGGTCTTCATTTACCATGGTCTCCTATTCCTTGTTCTCCCTCTCTGTTGTTGATCCAGCTGGGATCTCCCACTCACCCAAGCTCTCTTTAGCTTGTACAACCACTTTGGAAATCAATATGGCGCTTTCTTAGAAAATTGGGAATCCATCTCCCCCAAGATCCAGTTATACCACTCTTGGGCATATACCCAAAAAATGCTCAACCACACCACAAGAGCACTTGTTCAGCTATGTTCATATCAGCATTGTTTGTAATAGCCAGAACATGGAAACAACCTAGATGCCCTTCAACTGAAGAATGGATAAACAAAATGTGGTACATATACACAATGGAATACTACGCAGCAGAGAAAAACAATGACATCATGAGGTTTGCAGACAAATGGATGGACCTAGAAAAAATCATCCTGAGTGAGGTATCCCAGACTCAGAAAGACAAACATGGTATGTACTCACTCATAACAGGATACTAGATGTGGAACAAGGATGACTGGACTGCTACTCACATCACCAGGCAGGCTACCTGGAAAACAGGACCCCAAGAAAGACACAGGGATCGCCCAATGACAGAGAAATGTAATGAGATCTACATGAACAGCCTGGACATGAGTGGGGGTAGTGAAGGGCGAGGGTCAAGAGAAAGATTTCTTAACTTCAGGAGGCAAGGAGAGCGTGGAAGTTATTTCCAAAACAATGCTTTTCCTTAACAAAGGAAACATGTGGATTTTGATTAGGAAGTCTTAACACATTCCTGTAGCACTCTGCATATTCTTAAGCTTGCTAAGTTAACAAATCCACTTCTGATCATGATCACAATATAAAAGCAGAGACATTTATGGATATTCCTACCTCAAAGTTGTGTAGGAACATATATAAATGATGGAAAGAAATGTCTCTGGCATGTTCATCTTGTACCACAAGGTCTTAGATGAAAATGAAGGAAATGACCCAGTAAAAAGTAGACTGCTTTGGGACCTATGTGACCTGTGAATCTTGATGTTTGATCTAAAAGATAAGTGTACCATTGCCACAATTCTCACAGATACAAAAGATAGAGAACACAAATACAGATATCTTCAAGGAAAAATCACCTAAGAGCACTGTTTACTTTGCTCCTAGATAGACGATTATAATGATCTCTATCAACCTTAGATCAAAACTGTTTTCCCTCTGAGCAGGCTGACATAGCAGGGGGTCACAGCTGCTTCCACGCTACACCAGCAGGAGTTCATTTGAATGAACCCTGGTTTATTTTATGGCTAAGGGCTATGACATCACTGTAAAAAATTTTATTCCTTCCTTTTTCTATATTTTTAAAAAATTATGTATAGAATGTTTTGCCTGCATGTGTCTGTGTGTAGTATCTAACAAGACCAAAAGAAGGAAGGATTTACCTGGGACTAAAATTATAACAAATGGTTAGATACCAAGTGGGTTCTGGGAATGGAACCTGGGTCCTCTATAAAAACACTCAGTTCTCTCAGTTGATGAGTGGTCAATCTAGCTCCTTTTTAATTTAAAATTTCTTTCCGTAAATTGATATGCAAGAGCAATTACATCACTTTCCCCTTTTATCTCTTCATTCTATCACTTCCAAATCCTTTCCAACTTCTCACTTATTAAGTTAGGTGAATTAGTAGGCTGAAATACATTAATACCACCTGCTGCATCCATTTTTGTTGGAGATATATATATATATATATATATATATATATATATATATATATATATATATATATATATATATATATGAGAGAGAGAGAGAGAGAGAGAGAATGGGCTGACCATGTTGTACTGGATAAACAATTAGGGATCTCATCTTTGCCTGAGGTTAATTCTCTCTGGAGAATTCCACACTTTCATCAGCATCTGGTATCTAACCCTGACTGGGTTACCTTGGATAGGAAACATAATCAAGAATAGAAAACATAGGTAGGAAAATGAATCACCAGTTAAGAGCACTGAAGATTCTTTCAGAGAATCCAGCTTCCATTCCCAGTACATTTAGATGGTCACTAATATCTGCAACACCAGTATCAGGGGTCCTGACACCATTTTCTTGCCTCCCGGTCCACCATAAGAAAAGAAGACTTAGATCATAAAAATTATTTTTCAAGCTGGAAGAAGCAGTGCATTCTTATAATGCCAGCAAACTGGACTCAGAGGCAAGAAGATCACTGCGAATTTTAAAGCCTATGCCACAGTCTGCACAAACACATGCACACACACACATACACACACATACACATACACTCACACATACACACACAAAAAGAAGAAAACTGAATTACATACAAGAAAAGGAGCGGGGCT
The DNA here is from genome assembly GCF_949786415.1 of Peromyscus eremicus. Classification (NCBI taxonomy): domain Eukaryota; kingdom Metazoa; phylum Chordata; class Mammalia; order Rodentia; family Cricetidae; genus Peromyscus; species Peromyscus eremicus. Next base: position 1,499,897 of record NW_026734290.1, read on the forward strand.
GGAGGGGTGGCTCAGAGGTTAACAGCACTGGATATTCTTCCAGAAGTTCTGAGTTCAGTTCCCAGCAACCACATGGTGGTTCACAACCATCTGTAATGAGATCT